>NC_142112.1:23530828-23683119 GCF_056152115.1 Neolamprologus brichardi | reverse complement strand
TTTTAAAAATTGGACAAACAGATCCTGTTAAGAAGGGACAGGCTTTAAATATGTGACAGAACTGAGTCTGCTGTCTTATTAGAGCAAATATAATAATAAAAGAACTTTTTTTCTGTCCCCAGTTAAAGTTGATGCAGTCAGAGCTTAACGTTGAAGAAGTTGTAAATGACAGAAGTCTGAAGGTACAGTTTGCTCGCTGTTCTCGTCACTGACTCGTCCTACAGTCACACATAATGAGCCTGTCACGCTGGACGGAGGCCAGCAACTTGAACAGAACCCAAGCGCAGACACACAGCGGAGGCAAGAGGGCGTTTGAACACAATTTATTGGTGAATATATAATATGGTTGAAAACACAATAACGTGGCAAACTGCGGTGTGGAAACGTAGCCGTGGAACTATTAGCGTGGCATGAACGTGAGGACAACTGGATATAGACAGGTAAGTATTGGTCACACTGGGGAGAGAGGAGAGCGGCGTTAGAGCTGGGTTGAAGTGGATTAACAGAGAGGGTAAGTATGAGAGTCTTTTCAGCTTACTTGCAGGCTGACCTGGGGTTCGGTGGATCCAAAGTGGTGAGTGAGCAGGAGGGCAGGCAGGTGAGGTATGGAGATATTTCTTAGTGAGGTGGAAAGGAGCTGAGATCCAAGTGGTGAGCAGCAGTCGACACTGGAGAATAGGTCCTGAAGCACAAGAAACAGCTTGAGTCAAACAACTTGAGATTAGCAGCATGAACGTGGGAGCCGGTTACCAACATCAGGTAGTTGACGAACTGGCAGGGAGGAGATGACAGCGCAGAGCTTAAATCCTTCTTTGGTCTGATTGCCCCAATTAGCTCCAGATGCGTGAAGCTGAGGAAGTCCTGCCCACGTGCGGAGCCAAGGGTGCTCTGGCACTGATGGAAAATCCCAGCTGCTCACCCAGACCATGACAGAGCCGTCGTTATCATGTGTTACTTACTGACGTTTCCTCGGTTCAGGTTTTCAACGAAAGGTGCAGAATCCACTACACGCCTCCGAAGGTGAAATGAAGTCCTGCTTCATGAAAGGAGCTCTTTCACTCGAGGTTTAAATCCAGGCTGGAGCTGAAACTGTGAACTGCTGCTGAGTCCTCGCTGCAGGCTGTTCACCACCCAGACATCTCTGACCTCTTCCCCGACACACAAATATATTCCAGTGTCATTACTGTATTAATTTACCATCATTGTAAAACAGTCGCCCGTGTGCTTCTTCCAAGACAAAATTATTGTACAAAAAGAGTTTTTTAAAAATGGAGTCAAATGGTTGTCTGAGTTTGAAATCATTTGTTGACCTTAGACGTCCTTTTTACATGTATTGAATTCAAATGTTTACTATGCACTGTCTTCATCAGGAATCGGTTCAACAACTGCTGGGTTGATGGATTACTGTGACATTTTGGACGAGTCTTCATCAGTCCATCCCTCAGGATGAGATCTACAAGCTTTGATCATTCTTTAACTTTTCATACAGTGTCAAAAATCTGTCTGTCCAAAAATTTGATTTGGTACCAAATCACCAGCAAAGAGAACGACACTTCCATCAGCCTCAAGTGTACCTTATAAGAAATCGCCAATCCTCCAAACTAAGTCGTCGTTGTTAAACGTGATCTGTTGTACTTGCTTAACAACAGGAGCTGTATTCACTACGTACGTTGGTATTTTACTTTTGAGTGCTTCTGCCTTGATCTGATAATTTTCTCTGATTATCAGAGATGTAAAGATCTCTCAACAAGAAAAGGACTAAAACTTCTATTTCACGGAGGACGTGTGACTGATCCTGGTGTCATGGATGACACGTTCGATCACTGTTTCCCGACTGAATAAACAGAAGCACTGCAGTGGTCTGTCGCAGCCTCCTGTCAGCAGAGTGATCACGCAAGCTCCAGCAGTCCAGTACTTGCAGTTTGTTTCATTTCCACTGGAGGGCCCCACCTGATCACAAACGGGTATTAATGGTATTAATTGTTGTTGGTTTAATAAAAGCTGAGTCTTCCTCCTCTTAAAACACTTGAGTAGATTTTCTTTCTAAAATTTCCACCATTAGAAATAAAGCAAGCAAATATATTTACTCCTGTGAGCTGTGTTTTCAAACATTTTTAGGCTGATGCAGATATTTCTTGAAACCCTTCTTACTTTTATGAACATAAATTCTCAAATTTTTTTGACCAAACCACACAGATGATGAACACAGCCAGTTAAAAATAAAAACATTGTGCTGTATCTTAAAAGACTTGCAGAGAAGTCATGAACATTTACTGAAGGTACTGGGATTGTCATTCCACGAACAAGAATAACAGAATATGTGCAAAACAGTACAGATGACAGCAGACTTCAGGAGGAGCCCATCTCCATTATCCCTGCTCACCTTACTCAGCAGCGTCCAATCATCCAATATAGACACTAACATCAAAGCAGTCCAACAGAGCGCTACAGGGCACTGTAATCCTCATGTATATACTCTCTATATAGTAACTACTTATTTTTTGCATACTTTTTTTCAACATCTTTGCACTCTGCAACATTGCACCATAAATAAAAATATGCTACATGTACTCTTTTTGTCTGTGTCATGTTGCTACTGTCAGTATTGTCTACATACATCTCTACATACAGTTCGATTTGTCGGTTCAGCTTTTTTCAGTGAGATCCAGCACAGTCACCTGCTGCTGTGATTATTTTGTCTCATTATAATTTTTCTCCGTGTCATGTTTATGCTTCTGTAATGAGAGGCATGGGTGTCTTCTCTTTTTCAGATTATTCATGACCTAATATGAAAATATAAACTTTGAAGAATCAATGTTTTTGATGTAAAATCCACCAAGAGTTTTTCTGCACTTTTAAGGTTTAATTAAATATCAACTTTTTTTTCCACCAATGACATTTACTTCATGTCAATAAAACAATGAATTCACATTGTCTATGAGAAATACGACTTCATGACTCAAGGAATCAACAATTGAATGAGGTCCAGATGAAGGTAACTGGGTCCACCAACATGAACCTGGAGTCAAGAGAGATGAAATGCTTGTAGTGTGTTGAAGACTGAGGATGTTCAGGAGTTTGAAGAGCTGCCTACACCAATGAGTAGACTTCCCAGAATGGAAACAGCACTCTTTGTGCGGTTTGAGAAAACAGTCAAGTTGTTAAGAACTATGACTGAGAAGAATCTGCCTGTGTACAGCAACAGGCTGCCTTCCTAGAATTTGGATATCCCCCGTGCGCTCGTCTCTGCATTATGTGCAGCTCTCTTGGAAAATTAAAACCACAGCAGCTTTTTATAGTATTTTTCATTCACTATCAGCTTAAGATTATTCAAATCATGCAACACAGTCACCAATCCCAGCAAATTCATCCCTAAGTCAGATTGTACAATACAGAAAACAAAAGAGCTACATCTCAGACTCTACAGGCTTCAGTTAGCATGTTAAATGTGAAAGTTCAGTTAGAAAAAGACCGAACAAAAACGGCCTGAGTTGAGCAATTAACCAAAGTGACAAACATTGCTCTAAATAATACTCCCCTAATCCAAGTAGTCACCCAAACCTGGACGTGGATTTAGAGGAATGAGGGCCATCTCACACATTTATTCAGAATAAAACAAGTTTAAATTAAAATTAAACAAATCAAAATCTTGAGGACGTATGTATTTTACGTGTTGGTGCAATGTTTAGGATGAGCTGGAGATATAACACTCATGCACCCTGAAAATTATGAAGGTCTAAATATGTGTCAAAGGGACTCACTGAACATCAGTGGATTTCTATGGGGCAAACATGCTTAAAGCAGCCACTGTGACCATTGCTGCAGAGCAGAATGAATGATACTGATGGGGACTGTGAGGGTTTGTAGTTAAATTCCTGCTCTTACAGGATCAGTGAGTGTCTGTTTAAAGATTATTAACATACTTTTACATCACTATGGAACACCAGCATTTCTGCAGAGGACAGAACCACCTGCTTTAAACTACCATGATGCTCTGTGTTGTGTTGTCATGGCAATGTGAAGTCAAATAAATGCAAATGTAGAAAAATGCACATTTAAAAGAGGACAAGAAGACAGGCAACTGGAAGAGCTTTTGAAGCAGGAAAACTTTTTATGGATTTCTCTTAATTTAACTGGATATTTTGCAAATACAAATCAAGGAGGAAACAAGGAGGCAGGTTGGATTATATTTGAGGACAGGACGCATGAAGGAGAAGCATGAGGAGAGAGAAAACAGCAGAGCGATGGTGCAGAGCTAATCGTGGATCAAGTCAAAGAAGCAAGCATCAAAACTGTGAGTAAACATAACACACAAAGAGTTAAAAATTACTGTGCTGATTAAGGAAACATTACATTTGGTTAGTTTGGGGTCTCGAGCTTCAGGTTTGTGGGTTCAGTTAGTCACAAAATTGAGGAAAGACAAAAAATGTTTCTTTTGAAAGGTTGTTGGAGGATTCTTACTGTAAGAAATATCTGGGTGTGCATCTGTTTTTATTTAAAAAACAACAAAAGCTGAATTTTATTTATTCACATTGGAAAGGGAAAATTGGAGGATCAGAACAATAACGTGGCCAAATTTACTGTTTCCTTAATCAGAACAATAATTTTGATCTGAAGTAGAAATTTTGAAATGGGTTATTTTCTTTCTTCTCTACTGATCACTGTGTCACATGTTGAGTTACTTGTCAGTTTACATTAATGTTAATGGTAATTTAAAAAAAATGCAGTTTGTTTGTAATTTTGTAGAAAAAGGCTCTGCGCCTGTGTAAAACAAATCCACACCCCCCAAAATCACTGTAGATCAGAGTAGCTAAGCCCTGGTTAACTGCAATTAACAGGAGATGAAAAATATTGGAATGATTGAAAGAAACAAAGATTGCTTTAGGGTTTGAAGATTTGACTTTCTTATTGAAAGAGACGAAAACAAATCTATGTGTCACACTGAGAAATAAACTGAAAGCTTAAAAGATCTGTTGTTATACAAATGTGCAAACTTGTTTTAATGACATTAGAAAGAAAAATCAGATGTTTAAAAAGGTAATAAATAAAATTGATTTTTATATTACTTGAAAAAATGATGTTGGTCAGCACGGTTGTATTTTGAAAAATGCTGGGTCACCAGTAGGCTGAGATTTAATGTGATAAACTGAGGATAGGTAATATAATCTACACACTCGCTATTATTGTTGTAATCCATACACCAGTTAATATTTTATCAAACATCAATCATAATTGGTGATCAATGCAAGTTTTAAGCAATAATATTTATTTGCATTCACAACTAATTTACAAAATATGAAAAGAATCTTGTTTTTTTTAAGAAAAAAGACGTTTCTAACTGACTTCAAACTTTTGAGCTGTAGAGGAGATTGATGAGCACGCAATAAAGTGAACTTGTTAGGGAGAGTTTGCAGTCAAATCAATTTTTGATGATAGACACAGCTAAAAAAATGAGCGTTTTTAAGACACTGATGTGTGAACTGATCACATGGTTATAAACCAGGTGAAAATTGACTTCAAACTTTTGAGCTGTAGTGTAGATTGCAATGATAGCGTATAGTTATCTATTGCAGAAGAATATATAAAAGCATGAGGACAGAGAGACACTGTTAAAAAGTTATGAGCTGTCTTGATGCAGAGAAAGTGGAGTTTGTCATCCTTGAATGATGGGATTCAAGGATTGAATGATGCTCTGCCTCTGTGCTCAAGTTCAGACATAGGCTTTAAGCAACCATGAGCCACTGATACGCGTGATAGATTAATCAGCATGTATCAAGTGGGCTTGTTAAACAGCTCTGATAGGAGAAAGTCAATGAGCACGCAATAAAGTGGACTTGTTAGGGCCAGTTTACCATCAGCCTTGCTAAAGTTGAACTTCATTTGTATGTAAAGACAGACTTTAAAGAAAATTTGTATTTGAAACTGGTGATAAAATCCAGGTCAGATACAGTTACATACAAACATACACTACACACTGCTGCTCAAAGGTCCGAGGTCAGTTAGAAAAGTCCCTAATTTTAATAAAAAATTGGCTTTAATGTAATATCACATGAAGGTTATCAGTAATGTTTTCACAGCTTTAATCAAATCATTCATCATCCATAAGTTGTGATGGAAAAATGTCTGCAAGCGTGCAGGAGCCCATTTTTAGAGACAATCACTCCTGTGTTATAATGTTCATTGAAGTTTATCAGGTGAGATGACCAATAGATGATAAGAAATATACTCTTACTAATTATTAGAGTTGAAAAGTACTTTGCTAAGCAAAATTAAATGAGGTTAGGCTGCAACTTGAAACATTTACATAAAAGGTTCAGTTGATGATGCATGAAAGAAAAATAATTTTCTTCTACAAATCTACTGGAAAATTCTGATTGTAAGAAATGAAAAATATTCAAAGAGTGAAACTGTTGGAAAAGTGAAGGTTTTGTGCAGCTGGGTGTTGCAGCCCCTTTAGAGGAAAATGTAAACTTGGTTTAACGAGGTTAAAAACAGAAACTGGGATGATCCAGACACATTTATTGTTTCTTTAATCCCCACAATAGTTTGAGTTTGTGCTAAAATGTCTTAAAAAGCTGTTTTGAGTGATAAGTTAGGCTTTTAATGTGTTAAACTTGCATTAGATAAGACAATGTACCACTGAACACAGGAGGGATTATTGCTGAAAATGGGTCTCTGAACACCTCTGTAGATATTCTATTAAAAATCATTCATGATTTGTGATCAGTGTTAATATTAAGCATTTATATGATTATTTACACTTTTGATTAATTGCTGTGATTCAATCTGAAACCAAATTTGAGTCTATTCAGAAAACAAGACATTTCTAATTCACCTCAGACCTTTGAGCTGTGGTCTACATTGTAATGATAGTGTATGGTTATTGATTAGAGCAGATGATATGAGACCATCAGGAGAGACTGTTAAAAGTTATGAGCTGTCTTGATGCAGAGAAAGTGGAGTTTGTCATCCTTGAATGATGGGATTCAAGGACTGAATGATGCTCTGCCTCTGTGCTCAAGTTCAGACATAGGCTTTAAGCAACCATGAGCCACTGATACGCGTGATAGATTAATCAGCATGTATCAAGTGGGCTTGTTAAACAGCTCTGATAGGAGAAAGTCAATGAGCACGCAATAAAGTGGACTTGTTAGGGCCAGTTTACCATCAGCCTTGCTAAAGTTGAACTTCATTTGTATTTAAAGAGACACTTTAAAGAAAATTCGTATTTGAAACTGGTGATAAAATCCAGGTCAGATACAGTTACATACAAACATACACACTGCTGCTCAAAGGTCAGAGGTCAGTTAGAAAAGTCCCTGATTTTAATAAAAAATTGTCTTTAATGTAATATCACATGAAGGTTATCAGTAATGTTTTCACAGCTTTAATCAAATCATTCATCATCCATAAGTTGTGATGGAAAAATGTCTGCAAGCGTGCAGGAGCCCATTTTTAGAGACAATCACTCCTGTGTTATAATGTTCATTGAAGTTTATCAGGTGAGATGACCAATAGATGATAAGAAATATACTCTTACTAATTATTAGAGTTGAAAAGTACTTTGCTAAGCAAAATTCAATGAGGTTAGGCTGCAACTTGAAACGTTTACATAAAAGGTTCAGTTGGTGATGCATGAAAGAAAAATAATTTTCTTCTACAAATCTACTGGAAAATTCTGATTGTAAGAAATGAAAAATATTCAAAGAGTGAAACTGTTGGAAAAGTGAAGGTTTTGTGCAGCTGGGTGTTGCAGCCTCTTTAGAGGAAAATGTAAACTTGGTTTAACGAGGTTAAAAACAGAAACTGGGATGATCCAGACACATGTATTGTTTCTTTAATCCCCACAATAGTTTGAGTTTGTGCTAAAATGTCTTAAAAAGCTGTTTTGAGTGATAAGTTAGGCTTTTAATGTGTTAAACTTGCATTAGATAAGACAATATACCACTGAACACAGGAGGGATTATTGCTGAAAATGGGTCTCTGAACACCTCTGTAGATATTCTATTAAAAATCATTCATGATTTGTAATCAGTGTTAATATTAAGCATTTATATGATTATTTTGATCAATTGCTGTGATTCAATCTGAAACCAAATTTGAGTCTATTCAGAAAACAAGACATTTCTAATTCACCTCAGACCTTTGAGCTGTGGTCTACATTGTAATTATAGTGTATGGTTATTAATTAGAGCAGATGATATGAGACCATCAGGAGAGACTGTTAAAAAGTTATGAGCTTTCTTGATGCAGAGAAAGTGGAGTTTGTCATCCTTGAATGATGGGATTCAAGGATTGAATGATGCTCTGCCTCTGTGCTCAAGTTCAGACATAGGCTTTAAGCAACCATGAGCCACTGATACGCGTGATAGATTAATCAGCATGTATCAAGTGGGCTTGTTAAACAGCTCTGATAGGAGAAAGTCAATGAGCACGCAATAAAGTGGACTTGTTAGGGCCAGTTTATCATCAGCCTTGCTAAAGTTGAACTTCATTTCTATTTAAAGACACACTTTAAAGAAAATTCTTATTTGAAACTGGTGATAAAATCCAGGTCAGATACAGTTACATACAAACATACACACTGCTGCTCAAAGGTCAGAGGTCAGTTAGAAAAGTCCCTGATTTCAATAAAAAATTGGCTTTAATGTAATATCACATGAAGGTTATCAGTAATGTTTTCACAGCTTTAATCAAATCATTCATCATCCATAAGTTGTGATGGAAAAATGTCTGCAAGCGTGCAGGAGCCCATTTTTAGAGACAATCACTCCTGTGTTATAATGTTCATTGAAGTTTATCAGGTGAGATGACCAATAGATGATAAGAAATATACTCTTACTAATTATTAGAGTTGAAAAGTACTTTGCTAAGCAAAATTAAATGAGGTTAGGCTGCAACTTGAAACGTTTACATAAAAGGTTCAGTTGGTGATGCATGAAAGAAAAATAATTTTCTTCTACAAATCTATTGGAAAATTCTGATTGTAATAAATGAAAAATATTCAAAGAGTGAAACTGTTGGAAAAGTGAAGGTTTTGTGCAGCTGGGTGTTGCAGCCCCTTTAGAGGAAAATGTAAACTTGGTTTAACGAGGTTAAAAACAGAAACTGGGATGATCCAGACACATTTATTGTTTCTTTAATCCCCACAATAGTTTGAGTTTGTGCTAAAATGTCTTAAAAATCTGTTTTGAGTGATAAGTTAGACTTTTAATGTGTTAAACTTGCATTAGATAAGACAATGTACCACTGAACACAGGAGGGATTATTGCTGAAAATGGGTGTCTGAACACCTCTGTAGATATTCTATTAAAAATCATTCATGATTTGTGATCAGTGTTAATATTAAGCATTTATATGATTATTTACGCTTTTGATTAATTGCTGTGATTCAATCTGAAACCAAATTTGAGTCTATTCAGAAAACAAGACATTTCTAATTCACCTCAGACCTTTGAGCTGTGGTCTACATTGTAATTATTGATTAGAGCAGATGATATGAGGCCATCAGGAGAGACTGTTAAAAAGTTATGAGCTGTCTTGATGCAGAGAAAGTGGAGTTTGTCATCCTTGAATGATGGGATTCAAGGATTGAATGATGCTCTGCCTCTGTGCTCAAGTTCAGACATAGGCTTTAAGCAACCATGAGCCACTGATACGCGTGATAGATTAATCAGCATGTATCAAGTGGGCTTGTTAAACAGCTCTGATAGGAGAAAGTCAATGAGCACGCAATAAAGTGGACTTGTTAGGGCCAGTTTACCATCAGCCTTGCTAAAGTTGAACTTCATTTGTATTTAAAGACACACTTTAAAGAAAATTCTTATTTGAAACTGGTGATAAAATCCAGGTCAGATACAGTTACATACAAACATACACACTGCTGCTCAAAGGTCAGAGGTCAGTTAGAAAAGTCCCTGATTTCAAAAAAAAATTGGCTTTAATGTAATATCACATGAAGGTTATCAGTAATGTTTTCACAGCTTTAATCAAATCATTCATCATCCATAAGTTGTGATGGAAAAATGTCTGCAAGCGTGCAGGAGCCCATTTTTAGAGACAATCACTCCTGTGTTATAATGTTCATTGAAGTTTATCAGGTGAGATGACCAATAGATGATAAGAAATATACTCTTACTAATTATTAGAGTTGAAAAGTACTTTGCTAAGCAAAATTCAATGAGGTTAGGCTGCAACTTGAAACGTTTACATAAAAGGTTCAGTTGGTGATGCATGAAAGAAAAATAATTTTCTTCTACAAATCTATTGGAAAATTCTGATTGTAAGAAATGAAAAATATTCAAAGAGTGAAACTGTTGGAAAAGTGAAGGTTTTATGCAGCTGGGTGTTGCAGCCCCTTTAGAGGAAAATGTAAACTTGGTTTAACGAGGTTAAAAAGAGAAACTGGGATGATCCAGACACATTTATTTTTTCTTTAATCCCCACACTAGTTTGAGTTTGTGCTAAAATGTCTTAAAATCTGTTTTGAGTGATAAGTTAGGCTTTTAATGTGTTAAACTTGCATTAGATAAGACAATGTACCACTGAACACAGGAGGGATTATTGCTGAAAATGGGTGTCTGAACACCTCTGTAGATATTCTATTAAAAATCATTCATGATTTGTGATCAGTGTTAATATTAAGCATTTATATGATTATTTTGATTAATTGCTGTGATTCAATCTGAAACCAAATTTGAGTCTATTCAGAAAACAAGACATTTCTAATCCACCTCAGACCTTTGAGCTGTGATCTACATTGTAATTATTGATTAGAGCAGATGATATGAGACCATCAGGAGAGACTGTTAAAAAGTTATGAGCTGTCTTGATGCAGAGAAAGTGGAGTTTGTCATCCTTGAATGATGGGATTCAAGGATTGAATGATGCTCTGCCTCTGTGCTCAAGTTCAGACATAGGCTTTAAGCAACCATGAGCCACTGATACGCGTGATAGATTAATCAGCATGTATCAAGTGGGCTTGTTAAACAGCTCTGATAGGAGAAAGTCAATGAGCACGCAATAAAGTGGACTTGTTAGGGCCAGTTTACCATCAGCCTTGCTAAAGTTGAACTTCATTTGTATGTAAAGACAGACTTTAAAGAAAATTTGTATTTGAAACTGGTGATAAAATCCAGGTCAGATACAGTTACATACAAACATACACTACACACTGCTGCTCAAAGGTCCGAGGTCAGTTAGAAAAGTCCCTGATTTTAATAAAAAATTGGCTTTAATGTAATATCACATGAAGGTTATCAGTAATGTTTTCACAGCTTTAATCAAATCATTCATCATCCATAAGTTGTGATGGAAAAATGTCTGCAAGCGTGCAGGAGCCCATTTTTAGAGACAATCACTCCTGTGTTATAATGTTCATTGAAGTTTATCAGGTGAGATGACCAATAGATGATAAGAAATATACTCTTACTAATTATTAGAGTTGAAAAGTACTTTGCTAAGCAAAATTAAATGAGGTTAGGCTGCAACTTGAAACATTTACATAAAAGGTTCAGTTGATGATGCATGAAAGAAAAATAATTTTCTTCTACAAATTTATTGGAAAATTCTGATTGTAAGAAATGAAAAATATTCAAAGAGTGAAACTGTTGGAAAAGTGAAGGTTTTGTGCAGCTGGGTGTTGCAGCCCCTTTAGAGGAAAATGTAAACTTGGTTTAACGAGGTTAAAAACAGAAACTGGGATGATCCAGACACATTTATTGTTTCTTTAATCCCCACAATAGTTTGAGTTTGTGCTAAAATGTCTTAAAAAGCTGTTTTGAGTGATAAGTTAGGCTTTTAATGTGTTAAACTTGCATTAGATAAGACAATGTACCACTGAACACAGGAGGGATTATTGCTGAAAATGGGTCTCTGAACACCTCTGTAGATATTCTATTAAAAATCATTCATGATTTGTGATCAGTGTTAATATTAAGCATTTATATGATTATTTAAGCTTTTGATTAATTGCTGTGATTCAATCTGAAACCAAATTTGAGTCTATTCAGAAAACAAGACATTTCTAATTCACCTCAGACCTTTGAGCTGTGGTCTACATTGTAATTATTGATTAGAGCAGATGATATGAGACCATCAGGAGAGACTGTTAAAAAGTTATGAGCTGTCTTGATGCAGAGAAAGTGGAGTTTGTCATCCTTGAATGATGGGATTCAAGGATTGAATGATGCTCTGCCTCTGTGCTCAAGTTCAGACATAGGCTTTAAGCAACCATGAGCCACTGATACGCGTGATAGATTAATCAGCATGTATCAAGTGGGCTTGTTAAACAACTCTGATAGGAGAAAGTCAATGACCACGCAATAAAGTGGACTTGTTAGGGCCAGTTTACCATCAGCCTTGCTAAAGTTGAACTTCATTTGTATTTAAAGACACACTTTAAAGAAAATTCATATTTGAAACTGGTGATAAAATCCAGGTCAGATACAGTTACATACAAACATACACACTGCTGATCAAAGGTCCGAGGTCAGTTAGAAAAGTCCCTGATTTTAATAAAAAATTGGCTTTAATGTAATATCACATGAAGGTTATCAGTAATGTTTTCACAGCTTTAATCAAATCATTCATCATCCATAAGTTGTGATGGAAAAATGTCTGCAAGCGTGCAGGAGCCCATTTTTAGAGACAATCACTCCTGTGTTATAATGTTCATTGAAGTTTATCAGGTGAGATGACCAATAGATGATAAGAAATATACTCTTACTAATTATTAGAGTTGAAAAGTACTTTGCTAAGCAAAATTCAGTGAGGTTAGGCTGCAACTTGAAACGTTTACATAAAAGGTTCAGTTGGTGATGCATGAAAGAAAAATAATTTTCTTCTACAAATCTATTGGAAAATTCTGGTTGTAAGAAATGAAAAATATTCAAAGAGTGAAACTGTTGGAAAAGTGAAGGTTTTGTGCAGCTGGGTGTTGCAGCCCCTTTAGAGGAAAATGTAAACTTGGTTTAATGAGGTTAAAAACAGAAACTGGGATGATCCAGACACATTTATTGTTTCTTTAATCCCCACAATAGTTTGAGTTTGTGCTAAAATGTCTTAAAATCTGTTTTGAGTGATAAGTTAGGCTTTTAATGTGTTAAACTTGCATTAGATAAGACAATGTACCACTGAACACAGGAGGGATTATTGCTGAAAATGGGTGTCTGAACACCTCTGTAGATATTCTATTAAAAATCATTCATGATTTGTGATCAGTGTTAATATTAAGCATTTATATGATTATTTTGATTAATTGCTGTGATTCAATCTGAAACCAAATTTGAGTCTATTCAGAAAACAAGACATTTCTAATCCACCTCAGACCTTTGAGCTGTGATCTACATTGTAATTATTGATTAGAGCAGATGATATGAGACCATCAGGAGAGACTGTTAAAAAGTTATGAGCTGTCTTGATGCAGAGAAAGTGGAGTTTGTCATCCTTGAATGATGGGATTCAAGGATTGAATGATGCTCTGCCTCTGTGCTCAAGTTCAGACATAGGCTTTAAGCAACCATGAGCCACTGATACGCGTGATAGATTAATCAGCATGTATCAAGTGGGCTTCTTAAACAGCTCTGATAGGAGAAAGTCAATGAGCACGCAATAAAGTGGACTTGTTAGGGCCAGTTTACCATCAGCCTTGCTAAAGTTGAACTTCATTTGTATTTAAAGACACACTTTAAAGAAAATTCTTATTTGAAACTGGTGATAAAATCCAGGTCAGATACAGTTACATACAAACATACACACTGCTGCTCAAAGGTCAGAGGTCAGTTAGAAAAGTCCCTGATTTCAATAAAAAATTGGCTTTAATGTAATATCACATGAAGGTTATCAGTAATGTTTTCACAGCTTTAATCAAATCATTCATCATCCATAAGTTGTGATGGAAAAATGTCTGCAAGCGTGCAGGAGCCCATTTTTAGAGACAATCACTCCTGTGTTATAATGTTCATTGAAGTTTATCAGGTGAGATGACCAATAGATGATAAGAAATATACTCTTACTAATTATTAGAGTTGAAAAGTACTTTGCTAAGCAAAATTCAATGAGGTTAGGCTACAACTTGAAACGTTTACATAAAAG
Source organism: Neolamprologus brichardi (assembly GCF_056152115.1). Taxonomy (NCBI): domain Eukaryota; kingdom Metazoa; phylum Chordata; class Actinopteri; order Cichliformes; family Cichlidae; genus Neolamprologus; species Neolamprologus brichardi. The sequence goes on along the minus strand of NC_142112.1, from coordinate 23,669,025 downwards.
GTTCAGTTGGTGATGCATGAAAGAAAAATAATTTTCTTCTACAAATCTATTGGAAAATTCTGATTGTAAGAAATGAAAAATATTCAAAGAGTGAAACTGTTGGAAAAGTGAAGGTTTTGTGCAGCTGGGTGTTGCAGCCCCTTTAGAGGAAAATGTAAACTTGGTTTAATGAGGTTAAAAAGAGAAACTGGGATGATCCAGACACATTTATTGTTTCTTTAATCCCCACAATAGCTTGAGTTTGTACTAAAATGTCTTAAAAAGCTGTTTTGAATGATAAGTTAGGCTTTTAATGTGTTAAACTTGCATTAGATAAGACAATGTACCACTGAACACAGGAGGGATTATTGCTGAAAATGGGTCTCTGAACACCTCTGTAGATATTCTATTAAAAATCATTCATGATTTGTGATCAGTGTTAATATTAAGCATTTATATGATTATTTTGATTGATTGCTGTTATTCAATCTGAAACCAAATTTGAGTCTATTCAGAAAACAAGACATTTCTAATTCACCTCAGACCTTTGAGCTGTGGTCTACATTGTAATTATTGATTAGAGCAGATGATATGAGACCATCAGGACAGACAGTTAAAAAGTTATGAGCTGTCTTGATGCAGAGAAAGTGGAGTTTGTCATCCTTGAATGATGGGATTCAAGGATTGAATGATGCTCTGCCTCTGTGCTCAAGTTCAGACATAGGCTTTAAGCAACCATGAGCCACTGATACGCGTGATAGATTAATCAGCATGTATCAAGTGGGCTTGTTAAACAGCTCTGATAGGAGAAAGTCAATGAGCACGCAATAAAGTGGACTTGTTAGGGCCAGTTTACCATCAGCCTTGCTAAAGTTGAACTTCATTTGTATTTAAAGACAGACTTTAAAGAAAATTCTTATTTGAAACTGGTGATAAAATCCAGGTCAGATACAGTTACATACAAACATACACACTGCTGCTCAAAGGTCAGAGGTCAGTTAGAAAAGTCCCTGATTTTAATAAAAAATTGGCTTTAATGTAATATCACATGAAGGTTATCAGTAATGTTTTCACAGCTTTAATCAAATCATTCATCATCCATAAGTTGTGATGGAAAAATGTCTGCAAGCGTGCAGGAGCCCATTTTTAGAGACAATCACTCCTGTGTTATAATGTTCATTGAAGTTTATCAGGTGAGATGACCAATAGATGATAAGAAATATACTCTTACTAATTATTAGAGTTGAAAAGTACTTTGCTAAGCAAAATTCAATGAGGTTAGGCTGCAACTTGAAACGTTTACATAAAAGGTTCAGTTGGTGATGCATGAAAGAAAAATAATTTTCTTCTACAAATCTATTGGAAAATTCTGATTGTAAGAAATGAAAAATATTCAAAGAGTGAAACTGTTGGAAAAGTGAAGGTTTTGTGCAGCTGGGTGTTGCAGCCCCTTTAGCGGAAAATGTAAACTTGGTTTAACGAGGTTAAAAACAGAAACTGGGATGATCCAGACACATTTATTGTTTCTTTAATCCCCACAATAGTTTGAGTTTGTGCTAAAATGTCTTAAAAAGCTGTTTTGAGTGATAAATTAGGCTTTTAATGTGTTAAACTTGCATTAGATAAGACAATGTACCACTGAACACAGGAGGGATCATTGCTGAAAATGGGTCTCTGAACACCTCTGTAGATATTCTATTAAAAATCATTCATGATTTGTGATCAGTGTTAATATTAAGCATTTATATGATTATTTTGATTTATTGCTGTGATTCAATCTGAAACCAAATTTGAGTCTATTCAGAAAACAAGACATTTCTAATTCACCTCAGACCTTTGAGCTGTGGTCTACATTGTAATTATTGATTAGAGCAGATGATATGAGACCATCAGGAGAGACTGTTAAAAAGTTATGAGCTGTCTTGATGCAGAGAAAGTGGAGTTTGTCATCCTTGAATGATGGGATTCAAGGATTGAATGATGCTCTGCCTCTGTGCTCAAGTTCAGACATAGGCTTTAAGCAACCATGAGCCACTGATACGCGTGATACAGTAGATTAATCAGCATGTATCAAGTGGGCTTGTTAAACAGCTCTGATAGGAGAAAGTCAATGAGCACGCAATAAAGTGGACTTGTTAGGGCCAGTTTACCATCAGCCTTGCTAAAGTTGAACTTCATTTGTATTTAAAGACACACTTTAAAGAAAATTCTTATTTGAAACTGGTGATAAAATCCAGGTCAGATACAGTTACATACAAACATACAGTACACACTGCTGCTCAAAGGTCAGAGGTCAGTTAGAAAAGTCCCTGATTTCAATAAAAAATTGGCTTTAATGTAATATCACATGAAGTTTATCAGTAATGTTTTCACAGCTTTAATCAAATCATTCATCATCCATAAGTTGTGATGGAAAAATGTCTGCAAGCGTGCAGGAGCCCATTTTTAGAGACAATCACTCCTGTGTTATAATGTTCATTGAAGTTTATCAGTAGAGATGACCAATAGATGATAAGAAATATACTCTTACTAATTATTAGAGTTGAAAAGTACTTTGCTAAGCAAAATTAAATGAGGTTAGGCTGCAACTTGAAACGTTTACATAAAAGGTTCAGTTGGTGATGCATGAAAGAAAAATAATTTTCTTCTACAAATCTATTGGAAAATTCTGATTGTAAGAAATGAAAAATATTCAAAGAGTGAAACTGTTGGAAAAGTGAAGGTTTTGTGCAGCTGGGTGTTGCAGCCCCTTTAGAGGAAAATGTAAACTTGGTTTAACGAGGTTAAAAACAGAAACTGGGATGATCCAGACACATTTATTGTTTCTTTAATCCCCACAATAGTTTGAGTTTGTGCTAAAATGTCTTAAAAAGCTGTTTTGAGTGATAAGTTAGACTTTTAATGTGTTAAACTTGCATTAGATAAGACAATGTACCACTGAACACAGGAGGGATCATTGCTGAAAATGGGTCTCTGAACACCTCTGTAGATATTCTATTAAAAATCATTCATGATTTGTGATCAGTGTTAATATTAAGCATTTATATGATTATATTCATTGATTGCTGTGATTCAATCTGAAACCAAATTTGAGTCTATTCAGAAAACAAGACATTTCTAATTCACCTCAGACCTTTGAGCTGTGATCTACATTGTAATTATTGATTAGAGCAGATGATATGAGACCATCAGGAGAGACTGTTAAAAAGTTATGAGCTGTCTTGATGCAGAGAAAGTGGAGTTTGTCATCCTTGAATGATGGGATTCAAGGATTGAATGATGCTCTGCCTCTGTGCTCAAGTTCAGACATAGGCTTTAAGCAACCATGAGCCACTGATACGCGTGATAGATTAAACAGCATGTATCAAGTGGGCTTGTTAAACAGCTCTGATAGGAGAAAGTCAATGAGCACGCAATAAAGTGGACTTGTTAGGGCCAGTTTACCATCAGCCTTGCTAAAGTTGAACTTCATTTGTATTTAAAGACACACTTTAAAGAAAATTCTTATTTGAAACTGGTGATAAAATCCAGGTCAGATACAGTTACATACAAACATACAGTACACACTGCTGCTCAAAGGTCAGAGGTCAGTTAGAAAAGTCCCTGATTTCAATAAAAAATTGGCTTTAATGTAATATCACATGAAGGTTATCAGTAATGTTTTCACAGCTTTAATCAAATCATTCATCATCCATAAGTTGTGATGGAAAAATGTCTGCAAGCGTGCAGGAGCCCATTTTTAGAGACAATCACTCCTGTGTTATAATGTTCATTGAAGTTTATCAGGTGAGATGACCAATAGATGATAAGAAATATACTCTTACTAATTATTAGAGTTGAAAAGTACTGTGCTAAGCAAAATTAAATGAGGTTAGGCTGCAACTTGAAACGTTTACATAAAAGGTTCCGTTGGTGATGCATGAAAGAAAAATAATTTTCTTCTACAAATCTATTGGAAAATTCTGATTGTAAGAAATGAAAAATATTCAAAGAGTGAAACTGTTGGAAAAGTGAAGGTTTTGTGCAGCTGGGTGTTGCAGCCCCTTTAGAGGAAAATGTAAACTTGGTTTAACGAGGTTAAAAACAGAAACTGGGATGATCCAGACACATTTATTGTTTCTTTAATCCCCACAATAGTTTGAGTTTGTGCTAAAATGTCTTAAAAAGCTGTTTTGAGTGATAAGTTAGACTTTTAATGTGTTAAACTTGCATTAGATAAGACAATGTACCACTGAACACAGGAGGGATCATTGCTGAAAATGGGTCTCTGAACACCTCTGTAGATATTCTATTAAAAATCATTCATGATTTGTGATCAGTGTTAATATTAAGCATTTATATGATTATATTCATTGATTGCTGTGATTCAATCTGAAACCAAATTTGAGTCTATTCAGAAAACAAGACATTTCTAATTCACCTCAGACCTTTGAGCTGTGGTCTACATTGTAATTATTGATTAGAGCAGATGATATGAGACCATCAGGAGAGACTGTTAAAAAGTTATGAGCTGTCTTGATGCAGAGAAAGTGGAGTTTGTCATCCTTGAATGATGGGATTCAAGGATTGAATGATGCTCTGCCTCTGTGCTCAAGTTCAGACATAGGCTTTAAGCAACCATGAGCCACTGATACGCGTGATAGATTAATCAGCATGTATCAAGTGGGCTTGTTAAACAGCTCTGATAGGAGAAAGTCAATGAGCACGCAATAAAGTGGACTTGTTAGGGCCAGTTTACCATCAGCCTTGCTAAAGTTGAACTTCATTTGTATTTAAAGACACACTTTAAAGAAAATTCGTATTTGAAACTGGTGATAAAATCCAGGTCAGATACAGTTACATACAAACATACAGTACACACTGCTGCTCAAAGGTCAGAGGTCAGTTAGAAAAGTCCCTGATTTTAATAAAAAATTGGCTTTAATGTAATATCACATGAAGGTTATCAGTAATGTTTTCACGGCTTTAATCAAATCATTCATCATCCATAAGTTGTGATGGAAAAATGTCTGCAAGCGTGCAGGAGCCCATTTTTAGAGACAATCACTCCTGTGTTATAATGTTCATTGAAGTTTATCAGGTGAGATGACCAATAGATGATAAGAAATATACTCTTACTAATTATTAGAGCTGAAAAGTACTTTGCTAAGCAAAATTAAATGAGGTTAGGCTGCAACTTGAAACGTTTACATAAAAGGTTCAGTTGGTGATGCATGAAAGAAAAATAATTTTCTTCTACAAATCTATTGGAAAATTCTGATTGTAAGAAATGAAAAATATTCAAAGAGTGAAACTGTTGGAAAAGTGAAGGTTTTGTGCAGCTGGGTGTTGCAGCCCCTGTAGAGGAAAATGTACACTTGGTTTAATGAGGTTAAAAACAGAAACTGGGATGATCCAGACACATTTATTGTTTCTTTAATCCTCACAATAGTTTGAGTTTGTGCTAAAATGTCTTAAAAAGCTGTTTTGAGTGATAAGTTAGACTTTTAATGTGTTAAACTTGCATTAGATAAGACAATGTACCACTGAACACAGGAGGGATTATTGCTGAAAATGGGTCTCTGAACACCTCTGTAGATATTCTATTAAAAATCATTCATGATTTGTGATCAGTGTTAATATTAAGCATTTATATGATTATTTACGCTTTTGATTAATTGGTGTGATTCAATCTGAAACCAAATTTGAGTCTATTCAGAAAACAAGACATTTCTAATTCACCTCAGACCTTTGAGCTGTGGTCTACATTGTAATTATTGATTAGAGCAGATGATATGAGACCATCAGGAGAGACTGTTAAAAAGTTATGAGCTGTCTTGATGCAGAGAAAGTGGAGTTTGTCATCCTTGAATGATGGGATTCAAGGATTGAATGATGCTCTGCCTCTGTGCTCAAGTTCAGACATAGGCTTTAAGCAACCATGAGCCACTGATAGGCGTGATAGATTAATCAGCATGTATCAAGTGGGCTTCTTAAACAGCTCTGATAGGAGAAAGTCAATGAGCACGCAATAAAGTGGACTTGTTAGGGCCAGTTTACCATCAGCCTTTCTAAAGTTGAACTTCATTTGTATTTAAAGACACACTTTAAAGAAAATTCGTATTTGAAACTGGTGATAAAATCCAGGTCAGATACAGTTACATACAAACATACACACTGCTGCTCAAAGGTTGGAGGTCAGTTAGAAAAGTCCCTGATTTTAATAAAAAATTGGCTTTAATGTAATATCACATGAAGGTTATCAGTAATGTTTTCACAGCTTTAATCAAATCATTCATCATCCATAAGTTGTGATGGAAAAATGTCTGCAAGCGTGCAGGAGCCCATTTTTAGAGACAATCACTCCTGTGTTATAATGTTCATTGAAGTTTATCAGGTGAGATGACCAATAGATGATAAGAAATATACTCTTACTAATTATTAGAGTTGAAAAGTACTTTGCTAAGCAAAATTAAATGAGGTTAGGCTGCAACTTGAAACGTTTACATAAAAGGTTCAGTTGGTGATGCATGAAAGAAAAATAATTTTCTTCTACAAATCTATTGGAAAATTCTGGTTGTAAGAAATGAAAAATATTCAAAGAGTGAAACTGTTGGAAAAGTGAAGGTTTTGTGCAGCTGGGTGTTGCAGCCACTTTAGAGGAAACTGTAAACTTGGTTTAATGAGGTTAAAAACAGAAACTGGGATGATCCAGACACATTTATTGTTTCTTTAATCTCCACAATAGTTTGAGTTTGTGCTAAAATGTCTTAAAAAGCTGTTTTGAGTGATAAGTTAGGCTTTTAATGTGTTAAACTTGCATTAGATAAGACAATGTACCACTGAACACAGGAGGGATTATTGCTGAAAATGGGTCTCTGAACACCTCTGTAGATATTCTATTAAAAATCATTCATGATTTGTGATCAGTGTTAATATTAAGCATTTATATGATTATTTAAGCTTTTGATTAATTGCTGTGATTCAATCTGAAACCAAATTTGAGTCTATTCAGAAAACAAGACATTTCTAATTCACCTCAGACCTTTGAGCTGTGGTCTACATTGTAATTATTGATTAGAGCAGATGATATGAGACCATCAGGAGAGACTGTTAAAAAGTTATGAGCTGTCTTGATGCAGAGAAAGTGGAGTTTGTCATCCTTGAATGATGGGATTCAAGAATTGAATGATGCTCTGCCTCTGTGCTCAAGTTCAGACATAGGCTTTAAGCAACCATGAGCCACTGATACGCGTGATAGATTAATCAGCATGTATCAAGTGGGCTTGTTAAACAGCTCTGATAGGAGAAAGTCAATGAGCACGCAATAAAGTGGACTTGTTAGGGCCAGTTTACCATCAGCCTTGCTAAAGTTGAACTTCATTTGTATTTAAAGACACACTTTAAAGAAAATTCTTATTTGAAACTGGTGATAAAATCCAGGTCAGATACAGTTACATACAGTTACATACAGTACACACTGCTGCTCAAAGGTCAGAGGTCAGTTAGAAAAGTCCCTGATTTTAATAAAAAATTGGCTTTAATGTAATATCACAAGAAGGTTATCAGTAATGTTTTCACAGCTTCAATCAAGTCATTCATCATCCATAAGTTGTGATGGAAAAATGTCTGCAAGCGTGCAGGAGCCCATTTTTAGAGACAATCACTCCTGTGTTATAATGTTCATTGAGGTTTATCAGGTGAGATGACCAATAGATGATAAGAAATATACTCTTACTAATTATTAGAGTTGAAAAGTACTTTGCTAAGCAAAATTAAATGAGGTTAGGCTGCAACTTGAAACGTTTACATAAAAGGTTCAGTTGGTGATGCATGAAAGAAAAATAATTTTCTTCTACAGATCTACTGGAAAATTCTGATTGTAAGAAATGAAAAATATTCAAAGAGTGAAACTGTTGGAAAAGTGAAGGTTTTGTGTAGCTGGGTGTTGCAGCCCCTTTAGAGGAAAATGTAAACTTGGTTTAATGAGGTTAAAAACAGAAACTGGGATGATCCAGACACATTTATTGTTTCTTTAATCCCCACAATAGTTTGAGTTTGTGCTAAAATGTCTTAAAATCTGTTTTGAGTGATAAGTTAGGCTTTTAATGTGTTAAACTTGCATTAGATAAGACAATGTACCACTGAACACAGGAGGGATTATTGCTGAAAATGGGTCTCTGAACACCTCTGTAGATATTCTATTAAAAATCATTCATGATTTGTGATCAGTGTTAATATTAAGCATTTATATGATTATTTTGATTGATTGCTGTGATTCAATCTGAAACCAAATTTGAGTCTATTCAGAAAACAAGACATTTCTAATTCACCTCAGACCTTTGAGCTGTGGTCTACATTGTAATTATTGATTAGAGCAGATGATATGAGACCATCAGGAGAGACTGTTAAAAAGTTATGAGCTGTCTTGATGCAGAGAAAGTGGAGTTTGTCATCCTTGAATGATGGGATTCAAGGATTGAATGATGCTCTGCCTCTGTGCTCAAGTTCAGACATAGGCTTTAAGCAACCATGAGCCGCTGATACGCGTGATAGATTAATCAGCATGTATCAAGTGGGCTTGTTAAACAGCTCTGATAGGAGAAAGTCACTGAGCACGCAATAAAGTGGACTTGTTAGGGCCAGTTTACCATCAGCCTTGCTAAAGTTGAACTTCATTTGTATTTAAAGACACACTTTAAAGAAAATTCTTATTTGAAACTGGTGATAAAATCCAGGTCAGATACAGTTACATTCAAACATACACACTGCTGCTCAAAGGTCAGAGGTCAGTTAGAAAAGTCCCTGATTTTAATAAAAAATTGGCTTTAATGTAATATCACATGAAGGTTATCAGTAATGTTTCACAGCTTTAATCAAGTCATTCATCATCCATAAGTTGTGATGGAAAAATGTCTGCAAGCGTGCAGGAGCCCATTTTTAGAGACAATCACTCCTGTGTTATAATGTTCATTGAAGTTTATCAGGTGAGATGACCAATAGATGATAAGAAATATACTCTTACTAATTATTAGAGTTGAAAAGTACTTTGCTAAGCAAAATTCAATGAGGTTAGGCTGCAACTTGAAACGTTTACATAAAAGGTTCAGTTGGTGATGCATGAAAGAAAAATAATTTTCTTCTACAAATCTATTGGAAAATTCTGATTGTAAGAAATGAAAAATATTCAAAGAGTGAAACTGTTTGAAAAGTGAAGGTTATGTGCAGCTGGGTGTTGCAGCCCCTTTAGAGGAAAATGTAAACTTGGTTTAACGAGGTTAAAAACAGAAACTGGGATGATCCAGACACATTTATTGTTTCTTTAATCCCCACAATAGTTTGAGTTTGTGCTACAATGTGTTAAAAAGCTGTTTTGAGTGATAAGTTAGGCTTTTAATGTGTTAAACTTGCATTAGATAAGACAATGTACCACTGAACACAGGAGGGATTATTGCTGAAAATGGGTCTCTGAACACCTCTGTAGATATTCTATTAAAAATCATTCATGATTTGTGATCAGTGTTAATATTAAGCATTTATATGATTATTTAAGCTTTTGATTAATTGCTGTGATTCAATCTGAAACCAAATTTGAGTCTATTCAGAAAACAAGACATTTCTAATTCACCTCAGACCTTTGAGCTGTGGTCTACATTGTAATTATTGATTAGAGCAGATGATATGAGACCATCAGGAGAGACTGTTAAAAAGTTATGAGCTGTCTTGATGCAGAGAAAGTGGAGTTTGTCATCCTTGAATGATGGGATTCAAGAATTGAATGATGCTCTGCCTCTGTGCTCAAGTTCAGACATAGGCTTTAAGCAACCATGAGCCACTGATACGTGTGATAGATTAATCAGCATGTATCAAGTGGGCTTGTTAAAGAGCTCTGATAGGAGAAAGTCAATGAGCACGCAATAAAGTGGACTTGTTAGGGCCAGTTTACCATCAGCCTTTCTAAAGTTGAACTTCATTTGTATTTAAAGACACACTTTAAAGAAAATTCGTATTTGAAACTGGTGATAAAATCCAGGTCAGATACAGTTACATACAAACATACACACTGCTGCTCAAAGGTTGGAGGTCAGTTAGAAAAGTCCCTGATTTTAATAAAAAATTGGCTTTAATGTAATATCACATGAAGGTTATCAGTAATGTTTTCACAGCTTTAATCAAATCATTCATCATCCATAAGTTGTGATGGAAAAATGTCTGCAAGCGTGCAGGAGCCCATTTTTAGAGACAATCACTCCTGTGTTATAATGTTCATTGAAGTTTATCAGGTGAGATGACCAATAGATGATAAGAAATATACTCTTACTAATTATTAGAGTTGAAAAGTACTTTGCTAAGCAAAATTAAATGAGGTTAGGCTGCAACTTGAAACGTTTACATAAAAGGTTCAGTTGGTGATGCATGAAAGAAAAATAATTTTCTTCTACAAATCTATTGGAAAATTCTGGTTGTAAGAAATGAAAAATATTCAAAGAGTGAAACTGTTGGAAAAGTGAAGGTTTTGTGCAGCTGGGTGTTGCAGCCACTTTAGAGGAAACTGTAAACTTGGTTTAATGAGGTTAAAAACAGAAACTGGGATGATCCAGACACATTTATTGTTTCTTTAATCCCCACAATAGTTTGAGTTTGTGCTAAAATGTCTTAAAAAGCTGTTTTGAGTGATAAGTTAGGCTTTTAATGTGTTAAACTTGCATTAGATAAGACAATGTACCACTGAACACAGGAGGGATTATTGCTGAAAATGGGTCTCTGAACACCTCTGTAGATATTCTATTAAAAATCATTCATGATTTGTGATCAGTGTTAATATTAAGCATTTATATGATTATTTAAGCTTTTGATTAATTGCTGTGATTCAATCTGAAACCAAATTTGAGTCTATTCAGAAAACAAGACATTTCTAATTCACCTCAGACCTTTGAGCTGTGGTCTACATTGTAATTATTGATTAGAGCAGATGATATGAGACCATCAGGAGAGACTGTTAAAAAGTTATGAGCTGTCTTGATGCAGAGAAAGTGGAGTTTGTCATCCTTGAATGATGGGATTCAAGGATTGAATGATGCTCTGCCTCTGTGCTCAAGTTCAGACATAGGCTTTAAGCAACCATGAGCCACTGATACGCGTGATAGATTAATCAGCATGTATCAAGTGGGCTTGTTAAACAGCTCTGATAGGAGAAAGTCAATGAGCACGCAATAAAGTGGACTTGTTAGGGCCAGTTTACCATCAGCCTTGCTAAAGTTGAACTTCATTTGTATTTAAAGACACACTTTAAAGAAAATTCTTATTTGAAACTGGTGATAAAATCCAGGTCAGATACAGTTACATACAGTTACATACAGTACACACTGCTGCTCAAAGGTCAGAGGTCAGTTAGAAAAGTCCCTGATTTTAATAAAAAATTGGCTTTAATGTAATATCACAAGAAGGTTATCAGTAATGTTTTCACAGCTTCAATCAAGTCATTCATCATCCATAAGTTGTGATGGAAAAATGTCTGCAAGCGTGCAGGAGCCCATTTTTAGAGACAATCACTCCTGTGTTATAATGTTCATTGAGGTTTATCAGGTGAGATGACCAATAGATGATAAGAAATATACTCTTACTAATTATTAGAGTTGAAAAGTACTTTGCTAAGCAAAATTAAATGAGGTTAGGCTGCAACTTGAAACGTTTACATAAAAGGTTCAGTTGGTGATGCATGAAAGAAAAATAATTTTCTTCTACAAATCTATTGGAAAATTCTGATTGTAAGAAATGAAAAATATTCAAAGAGTGAAACTGTTGGAAAAGTGAAGGTTTTGTGTAGCTGGGTGTTGCAGCCCCTTTAGAGGAAAATGTAAACTTGGTTTAATGAGGTTAAAAACAGAAACTGGGATGATCCAGACACATTTATTGTTTCTTTAATCCCCACAATAGTTTGAGTTTGTGCTAAAATGTCTTAAAATCTGTTTTGAGTGATAAGTTAGGCTTTTAATGTGTTAAACTTGCATTAGATAAGACAATGTACCACTGAACACAGGAGGGATTATTGCTGAAAATGGGTCTCTGAACACCTCTGTAGATATTCTATTAAAAATCATTCATGATTTGTGATCAGTGTTAATATTAAGCATTTATATGATTATTTTGATTGATTGCTGTGATTCAATCTGAAACCAAATTTGAGTCTATTCAGAAAACAAGACATTTCTAATTCACCTCAGACCTTTGAGCTGTGGTCTACATTGTAATTATTGATTAGAGCAGATGATATGAGACCATCAGGAGAGACTGTTAAAAAGTTATGAGCTGTCTTGATGCAGAGAAAGTGGAGTTTGTCATCCTTGAATGATGGGATTCAAGGATTGAATGATGCTCTGCCTCTGTGCTCAAGTTCAGACATAGGCTTTAAGCAACCATGAGCCGCTGATACGCGTGATAGATTAATCAGCATGTATCAAGTGGGCTTGTTAAACAGCTCTGATAGGAGAAAGTCAATGAGCACGCAATAAAGTGGACTTGTTAGGGCCAGTTTACCATCAGCCTTGCTAAAGTTGAACTTCATTTGTATTTAAAGACACACTTTAAAGAAAATTCTTATTTGAAACTGGTGATAAAATCCAGGTCAGATACAGTTACATTCAAACATACACACTGCTGCTCAAAGGTTGGAGGTCAGTTAGAAAAGTCCCTGATTTTAATAAAAAATTGGCTTTAATGTAATATCACATGAAGGTTATCAGTAATGTTTCACAGCTTTAATCAAGTCATTCATCATCCATAAGTTGTGATGGAAAAATGTCTGCAAGCGTGCAGGAGCCCATTTTTAGAGACAATCACTCCTGTGTTATAATGTTCATTGAAGTTTATCAGGTGAGATGACCAATAGATGATAAGAAATATACTCTTACTAATTATTAGAGTTGAAAAGTACTTTGCTAAGCAAAATTCAATGAGGTTAGGCTGCAACTTGAAACGTTTACATAAAAGGTTCAGTTGGTGATGCATGAAAGAAAAATAATTTTCTTCTACAAATCTATTGGAAAATTCTGATTGTAAGAAATGAAAAATATTCAAAGAGTGAAACTGTTTGAAAAGTGAAGGTTATGTGCAGCTGGGTGTTGCAGCCCCTTTAGAGGAAAATGTAAACTTGGTTTAACGAGGTTAAAAACAGAAACTGGGATGATCCAGACACATTTATTGTTTCTTTAATCCCCACAATAGTTTGAGTTTGTGCTACAATGTGTTAAAAAGCTGTTTTGAGTGATAAGTTAGGCTTTTAATGTGTTAAACTTGCATTAGATAAGACAATGTACCACTGAACACAGGAGGGATTATTGCTGAAAATGGGTCTCTGAACACCTCTGTAGATATTCTATTAAAAATCATTCATGATTTGTGATCAGTGTTAATATTAAGCATTTATATGATTATTTAAGCTTTTGATTAATTGCTGTGATTCAATCTGAAACCAAATTTGAGTCTATTCAGAAAACAAGACATTTCTAATTCACCTCAGACCTTTGAGCTGTGGTCTACATTGTAATTATTGATTAGAGCAGATGATATGAGACCATCAGGAGAGACTGTTAAAAAGTTATGAGCTGTCTTGATGCAGAGAAAGTGGAGTTTGTCATCCTTGAATGATGGGATTCAAGAATTGAATGATGCTCTGCCTCTGTGCTCAAGTTCAGACATAGGCTTTAAGCAACCATGAGCCACTGATACGTGTGATAGATTAATCAGCATGTATCAAGTGGGCTTGTTAAAGAGCTCTGATAGGAGAAAGTCAATGAGCACGCAATAAAGTGGACTTGTTAGGGCCAGTTTACCATCAGCCTTGCTAAAGTTGAACTTCATTTGTATTTAAAGACACACTTTAAAGAAAATTCGTATTTGAAACTGGTGAAAAAATCCAGGTCAGATACAGTTACATACAAACATACACACTGCTGCTCAAAGGTCAGAGGTCAGTTAGAAAAGTCCCTGATTTTAATAAAAAATTGTCTTTAATGTAATATCACATGAAGGTTATCAGTAATGTTTTCACAGCTTTAATCAAATCATTCATCATCCATAAGTTGTGATGGAAAAATGTCTGCAAGCGTGCAGGATCCCATTTTTAGAGACAATCACTCCTGTGTTATAATGTTCATTGAACTTTATCAGGTGAGATGACCAATAGATGATAAGAAATATACTCTTACTAATTATTAGAGTTGAAAAGTACTTTGCTAAGCAAAATTAAATGAGGTTAGGCTGCAACTTGAAACGTTTACATAAAAGGTTCAGTTGGTGATGCATGAAAGAAAAATAATTTTCTTCTACAAATCTATTGGAAAATTCTGATTGTAAGAAATGAAAAATATTCAAAGAGTGAAAGAAAAGTGAAGGTTATGTGCAGCTGGGTGTTGCAGCCCCTTTAGAGGAAAATGTAAACTTGGTTTAATGAGGTTAAAAACAGAAACTGGGATGATCCAGACACATTTATTCTTTCTTTAATCCCCACAATAGTTTGAGTTTGTGCTAAAATGTCTTAAAAAGCTGTTTTGAGTGATAAGTTAGGCTTTTAATGTGTTAAACTTGCATTAGATAAGACAATGTACCACTGAACACAGGAGGGATTATTGCTGAAAATGGGTCTCTGAACACCTTTGTAGATATTCTATTAAAAATCATTCATGATTTGTGATCAGTGTTAATATTAAGCATTTATATGATTATTTACGCTTTTGATAAATTGCTGTGATTCAATCTGAAACCAAATTTGAGTCTATTCAGAAAACAAGACATTTCTAATTCACCTCAGACCTTTGAGCTGTGGTCTACATTGTAATTATTGATTAGAGCAGATGATATGAGACCATCAGGAGAGACTGTTAAAAAGTTATGAGCTGTCTTGATGCAGAGAAAGTGGAGTTTGTCATCCTTGAATGATGGGATTCAAGGATTGAATGATGCTCTGCCTCTGTGCTCAAGTTCAGACATAGGCTTTAAGCAACCATGAGCCACTGATACGCGTGATAGATTAATCAGCATGTATCAAGTGCGCTTGTTAAACAGCTCTGATAGGAGAAAGTCAATGAGCACGCAATAAAGTGGACTTGTTAGGGCCAGTTTACCATCAGCCTTGCTAAAGTTGAACTTCATTTGTATTTAAAGACACACTTTAAAGAAAATTCGTATTTGAAACTGGTGATAAAATCCAGGTCAGATACAGTTACATACAAACATACAGTACACACTGCTGCTCAAAGGTCAGAGGTCAGTTAGAAAAGTCCCTGATTTTAATAAAAAATTGGCTTTAATGTAATATCACATGAAGGTTATCAGTTATGTATTCACAGCTTTAATCAAATCATTCATCATCCATAAGTTATGATGGAAAAATGTCTGCAAGCGTGCAGGAGCCCATTTTTAGAGACAATCACTCCTGTGTTATAATGTTCATTGAAGTTTATCAGGTGAGATGACCAATAGATGATAAGAAATATACTCTTACTAATTATTAGAGTTTTAAAGTACTTTGCTAAGCAAAATTAAATGAGGTTAGGCTGCAACTTGAAACGTTTACATAAAAGGTTCAGTTGGTGATGCATGAAAGAAAAGTAATTTTCTTCTACAAATCTATTGGAAAATTCTGATTGTAAGAAATGAAAAATATTCAAAGAGTGAAACTGTTGGAAAAGTGAAGGTTTTGTGCAGCTGGGTGTTGCAGCCCCTTTAGAGGAAAATGTAAACTTGGTTTAACGAGGTTAAAAACAGAAACTGGGATGATCCAGACACATTTATTGTTTCTTTAATCCCCACAATAGTTTGAGTTTGTGCTAAAATGTCTTAAAATCTGTTTTGAGTGATCAGTTAGGCTTTTAATGTGTTAAACTTGCATTAGATAAGACAATGTACCACTGAACACAGGAGGGATTATTGCTGAAAATGGGTCTCTGAACACCTCTGTAGATATTCTATTAAAAATCATTCATGATTTGTGATCAGTGTTAATATTAAGCATTTATATGATTATTTTGATCAATTGCTATGATTCAATCTGAAACCAAATTTGAGTCTATTCAGAAAACAAGACATTTCTAATTCACCTCAGACCTTTGAGCTGTGGTCTACATTGTAATTATTGATTAGAGCAGATGATATGAGACCATCAGGAGAGACTGTTAAAAAGTTATGAGCTGTCTTGATGCAGAGAAAGTGGAGTTTGTCATCCTTGAATGATGGGATTCAAGGATTGAATGATGCTCTGCCTCTGTGCTCAAGTTCAGACATAGGCTTTAAGCAACCATGAGCCACTGATACGCATGATAGATTAATCAGCATGTATCAAGTGGGCTTGTTAAACAGCTCTGATAGGAGAAAGTCAATGAGCACGCAATAAAGTGGACTTGTTAGGGCCAGTTTACCATCAGCCTTGCTAAAGTTGAACTTCATTTGTATTTAAAGACACAATTTAAAGAAAATTTGTATTTGAAACTGGTGATAAAATCCAGGTCAGATACAGTTACATACAAACATACAGTACACACTGCTGCTCAAAGGTCAGAGGTCAGTTAGAAAAGTCCCTGATTTTAATAAAAAATTGGTTTTAATGTAATATCACATGAAGGTTATCAGTAATGTTTTTACAGCTTTAATCAAATCATTCATCATCCATAAGTTGTGATGGAAAAATGTCTGCAAGCGTGCAGGAGCCCATTTTTAGAGACAATCACTCCTGTGTTATAATGTTCATTGAAGCTTATCAGGTGAGATGACCAATAGATGATAAGAAATATACTCTTACTAATTATTAGAGTTGAAAAGTACTTTGCTAAGAAAAATTCAATGAGGTTAGGCTGCAACTTGAAACGTTTACATAAAAGGTTCAGTTGGTGATGCATGAAAGAAAAATAATTTTCTTCTACAAATCTATTGGAAAATTCTGATTGTAAGAAATGAAAAATATTCAAAGAGTGAAAGAAAAGTGAAGGTTATGTGCAGCTGGGTGTTGCAGCCCCTTTAGAGGAAAATGTAAACTTGGTTTAATGAGGTTAAAAACAGAAACTGGGATGATCCAGACACATTTATTCTTTCTTTAATCCCCACAATAGTTTGAGTTTGTGCTAAAATGTCTTAAAAAGCTGTTTTGAGTGATAAGTTAGGCTTTAGTGTGTTAAACTTAGAATAGAATAGAATAGAATTCAACTTTATTGTCATTGCACATGCACAGGTACAGGGCAACGAAATGCAGTTTGCATCCATCCAGAAGTGCTTTAGCCATGATATAGATATATTACAATATATATTAGCAATAATATAGATATGTAAGTATATTACAGAAATGGGTCTATTATGGTATGTTATAATGTACACAGTTTGAAGTATGTTATGAACATTCTATAAGTATGTACAGGCTGTAGTGAGTACAAGCTATGTACAGGCTATGAACAGGATATAAATATGAAATAAAAAACTATACAGAAATCTGAGATATACAGTTATACAGAATTGTGAACTATGCAAGTTATAAATAGTTGTAGGATTAAAAATTATCGTATGTACAGAATGATTATTTACACAGAACTATACAGTAGTGCAGTTAAGATGAGTGAGATATGTGGATAATTTCTACAGAGGCTATATAACGTGCTAGTGGTTGTGAGTGGTGGTTCAGTCCATGTTATTATTGTGTGTTTGAGGGTACAGTTGTCCATTGTGTGTGTGTGTAGATGGTTGTGGGTGTGTGTATGTTCAGTCCATGTGTTAACGTGGGTTAGATGTCAGGAGGCAGAGTTCAGGAGTCTGACAGCTGTGGGGAAGAAGCTGTTCCGATACCTGGTGGTCTTAGTCCGGAGGCTCCTGTAGCGCCTCCCAGAGGGCAGGAGGGTGAAGAGTCCATGTGATGGGTGACTGGGGTCTTTGATGATTTTCCCAGCCCTTTTCAGACACCGCTTCCTGTAGATGTCCTTTATGGCAGGAAGTGGTGCTCCGGCAATGCGCTGGGCAGTTTTCACAACCCTCCCCAACGCATTCCGGTCCGAGGCGGAGCAGTTCCCGTACCAGACTGTTATACAGTTGGTCAGGATGCTCTCGATGGTGCAGCAATAGAAGTTTACCAGGATGTCTGAGGACAGGTGGTTCTTCCTCAGAGTCCTCAAGAAGAAGAGGCGCTGGTGAGCCTTCTTGACCATTTTGGAGCAGTTGGTCGTCCAGATGAGATCCTCGGAGATGTGAACTCCCAGGAACTTGAAGCTGCTCACACGCTCCACAGCCGTCCCCTTAATGTAGATGGGTGGATGTGGGTCAGCATTCCTCCTGTAGTCCACGATGAGCTCTTTGGTCTTCTCAGTGTTGAGCAGCAGGTTGTTTCTGTCGCACCACTCAGCCAGACGATCTACCTCCTCCCTGTAGGCGGCCTCATCGTTGTCACTGATGAGGCCAATCACCGTGGTGTCATCTGCAAACTTAATGATGGTGTTGGAACCATCAGCAGGTCTGCAGTCGTGGGTGAAGAGGGAGTAGAGGAAAGGGCTCATCACACAGCCTTGTGGTACACCGGTGTTCATTGTGATTGTAGATGAGCAGCGGTTATCCAGCCAGACATGTTGGGGGCGGTTGGTCAGGAAGTCTAGTAACCATTTGCAGATGAGGGAACTGATGCCCAGGTCAGTCAGTTCCCTGATGAGTTGTGAGGGGTGGATTGTATTGAATGCTGAACTGAAGTCTATAAACAGCATTCTGGCGTATGTGTTGTTGTTGTCCAGGTGTGAGAGGACAGAGTGCAGTGCGATGGAGACTGCATCCTCTGTGCTCCTGTTCTGGCGGTGTGCAAATTGGTGGGGGTCCAGGGTGGGGGGGAGACAGGATTTGAAGTGTGCTAGGACCAGCTGCTCTAAGCACTTAGTGATGATGGGGGTAAGTGCTACTGGGTGGTAGTCATTGAGGCTAGATGGGTTGGGGTTTTTGGGTATCGGGACGATGGAGGTGGATTTGAAGCAGGCCGGTACCAAAGCATGGGCCAAGGACAGATTGAATATGTCTGTGAGCACTCCTGCAAGCTCCCCACAACACGCTGTGAGAACACGCCCGGGGATGCCATCAGGACCTGCAGCCTTGTGGACATTGATCCTGCTCAGGACCACTCCAACATCGGTGGGGGAGAAAGTCAGAGGTTGGTGGTCTGGCGTCATGTCTGTTTTGGTTGTGGTTGTGGGGTTCCCTCGCTCAAAACTTGCATTAAATAAGACAATGTACCACTGAACACAGGAGGGATTATTGCTGAAAATGGGTCTCTGAACACCTCTGTAGATATTCTATTAAAAATCATTCATGATTTGTGATCAGTGTTAATATTAAGCATTTATATGATTATTTACGCTTTTGATTAATTGCTGTAATTAACTCTGAAACCAAATTTGAGCCTATTCAGAACGAACACAAGACATTTCTAATTCACCTCAGACCTTTGAGCTGTGGTCTACATTGTAATGATAGTGTATGGTTATTGATTAGAGCAGATGATATGAGACCATCAGGAGAGACTGTTAAAAAGTTATGAGCTGTCTTGATGCAGAGAAAGTGGAGTTTGTCATCCTTGAATGATGGGATTCAAGAATTGAATGATGCTCTGCCTCTGTGCTCAAGTTCAGACATAGGCTTTAAGCAACCATGAGCCACTGATACGCGTGATAGATTAATCAGCATGTATCAAGTGGGCTTGTTAAACAGCTCTGATAGGAGAAAGTCAATGAGCACGCAATAAAGTGGACTTGTTAGGGCCAGTTTACCATCAGCCTTTCTAAAGTTGAACTTCATTTGTATTTAAAGACACACTTTAAAGAAAATTCGTATTTGAAACTGGTGATAAAATCCAGGTCAGATACAGTTACATACAAACATACAGTACACACTGCTGCTCAAAGGTTAGAGGTCAGTTAGAAAAGTCCCTGATTTTAGTAAAAAATTGGCTTTAATGTAATATCACATGAAGGTTATCAGTAATGTTTTCACAGGTTTAATCAAATCATTCATCATCCATAAGTTGTGATGGAAAAATGTCTGCAAGCGTGCAGGAGCCCATTTTTAGAGACAATCACTCCTGTGTTATAATGTTCATTGAAGTTTATCAGGTGAGATGACCAATAGATGATAAGAAATATACTCTTACTAATTATTAGAGTTGAAAAGTACTTTGCTAAGCAAAATTAAATGAGGTTAGGCTGCAACTTGAAACGTTTACATAAAAGGTTCAGTTGGTGATGTATGTGAGTTTCACACATTAGAAATCTGTGTTTATCATTTTTTTTGGTTTTATTCTGAGTTTAGTGTTTATTTGTGAGCGTTGTTTTTATTTGCACTATTTTACTCTGTTTGTATCACATATTTTTAGTCTTTCATTTTTTACATTGTTTTAATCCACTGTGGATTGGCTGGGCATGGGACAAATGAGCTGATAGTGATCACCTGCTGAGGCATGTGTGTGTCCAGTGGTGTCCGTTCAGCTGTTTAAAGGTCATATTAAAAGGAAGCAAGCTGAGCACTGGAAGGAGAGAGGCCCTAGATTGGAAGAGGAACGCATGAAGGCCAGGTGGAAAAGAGGGAGCCGCTGTGTGATTGTGGGGGTGCGACGCCTCATCTGGAGACCCGTCAGCGTGATGTGGTCACCCAGTCCCGACAGCAGGAACGGCGACAGTAGGAGACAACGCGTGTGATTGACATCAGGGCAGATGTATACCACTGCCTGCATTTGTGAGTATTATCTCAAATCTTAAATATGTAAGACTGCGTTCTTCCATTTGCGCAACATCTCTAAAATTAGAAATATCCTGTCTCAGAGTGACGCTGAAAAGCTAGTTCATGCATTTATTACTTCCAGGCTGGACTACTGCAATTCATTATTATCAGGATGTCCAAAAAACTCACTGAAAAGCCTTCAGCTAATCCAAAATGCTGCAGCAAGAGTACTGACAGGGACTAGAAAGAGAGAGCATATTTCTCCTGTTTTGGCTTCCCTTCACTGGCTTCCTGTTAAATCCAGAATTGAATTCAAAATCCTGCTCCTCACATACAAGGTCTTAAATAATCAGGCCCCATCTTATCTTAATGACCTTGTAGTACCATATCACCCTATTAGAGCACTTCGCTCCCGCTCTGCAGGCCTACTTGTTGTTCCTAGAGTATTTAAAAGTAGAATGGGAGGGAGAGCCTTCAGTTTTCAGGCCCCTCTTCTGTGGAACCAGCTTCCAGTTTGGATTCGGGAGACAGACACTATCTCTACTTTTAAGATTAGGCTTAAAACTTTCCTTTTTGCTAAAGCATATAGTTAGGGCTGGACCAGGTGACCCTGAATCCTCCCTTAGTTATGCTGCAATAGATGTAGGCTGCCGGGGGATTCCCATGATGCATTGAGTTTTTCCTTTCCAGTCACCTTTCTCGCTCACTATGTATTAACAGACCTCTCTGCATTGAATCATATCTGTTATTAACCTCTGTCTCTCTTCCACAGCATGTCTTTTATCCTGTCTTCCTTCTCTCACCCCAACCGGTCGCAGCAGATGGCCGCCCCTCCCTGAGCCTGGTTCTGCCGGAGGTTTCTTCCTGTTAAAATGGAGTTTTTCCTTCCCACTGTCGCCAAAGTGCTTGCTCATAGGGGGTCATATGATTGTTGGGTTTTTCTCTGTATCTATGAAGCGCCTTGAGGCGACTTTTGTTGTGATTTGGCGCTATATAAATAAAATTGAATTGAATTGAATCTCACTGTTGTTCACTGGGTGCAGCCATGTTGGGAGAGGGTCGCCATGGCTATAATCCAGGGCAGCTTCCGCGATGATGGTTCTGGCTCCTATTTGTTTTAACTTACAGGTGATGGCGTGAGGGGAGCCGCAGTGGTATCGAGCGACGGACTCCAATGCAGAATGCGAACTGGGCTGGAATGTGATGGGCCCAGTGGACGGACGAGACTGGGACAGGAGGCTCCTCGTCTGCCTGGCACGAGGCTGGCGTGGCGCCCGCTCAGCAAGAGGAATTTCTGTCCAGCTCAAGAACACACAAGGAATATTCATCCTGGGTTGTGGGACTGGGTGGGATTTTGTGCATGAAGAGAACTGTATTTTTACCAGTTTTAGAATAATCTTATCTAGTCTCGATGGGAATTTTAGCATATTGAGAAAAATGTTGTGAATTGGCTTGATTTAAATCAAATTGAACTGCATTTAATTAAAGCCAAATATAACTTGTAATCAAATCTATTCAAATGTAAAGTCATCTCACTCAATTTGGACAACTAGCACTGAAAAATACACTGACATCCTTTGTTTCCCAATTAGCAGATCAGAGGTTGCTGTTTTATTTGTCACTCCATACTTGAATGGTTTTATCCTGTTTATAAATAAACATTTAAAAATGACATTGCTTCATTGTATGATTAATTCTTTGTCTGTGTTAGTCCTTTAAATGTTGTTCCTCCATAATTATTCTGGAGTCTTTACAGTGTTCAGCGACTGCTGTGATTTGGTGCTACATATATAAACTTGAAGTGAATGAATCCACCTGTTCACAGGAGATCACAGGAAGATGACACCAAACATCAGAAGATGTTATCGTGCGACACAGTAAAAGGGTGGTTTCTTGGGATTAAAAGCACATAATAAACTACAGCAGAAGCTCACATAAAGCAGGAAATAAGCAGGCAGCACTTCATCTGCTAATGCACGTTTTGCACTTTTATTGTTGTCTCATTCACTAACAGTTCAATGGTGCAAGATTACCATACACAGAATTAGGATATCGGCATGACACATCTATGCTGTACAGCGAATGGATTATAATCATTACAAATACAGTAAACATATTTACATTTTAGTTCAAGCTCCATACAACATAGATATTTACAAAGTATGAAAATGAAACCGGTCTGACAAATAATAAACAGCGTTAATGACGGGTTTTTTCTCCTTTTCTTTTGGTGAACAAATCTGAAAGGGGGCGGGGTTAACTGATATTAATTGTCAGAGGGGGAAAATATCATGGCTAGTTTTGTTTGAAAGGCATCAGCGGAAAAACAAACACACACACAGAAAAAAGTGATGAGGTGAAGAAAGACACATCAAGTGTCCTGTCGTTTTAGATGTGACAAGCTACTTTGTATAGTCGTATATCCCTTATATTAGAACAAATTAAAATGAGTTAAAATACACCTTTATTTTGATAGAGTTCAGATGGATGCATGACTAATGAGTAGATATCCCCCCCCCCCCCCCAAAAAAAAAAACAAACAAAAAAAAACAAAACAAAACAAAAAACCAACAGACTTCTAATTCACTCAAACCGCTTTCTAATAAAGAGGAAGCACTAATGTAACTCACCTCCTCAGTCGAAGTGCAGGGGGTTACATTTTAGGTCTTCTTCCCCCCCCCTCTCTCTCTCTCTCTTGCATTCAAACCCTCTCTTAGTTCACACTAGAACAGCCACACCATCATTTGTTTTGTTTTGTTTTGTTTTTTATAATGTCTTTTTTATTAGTTTTTCTGTTTTCACAAATAGTACATAATTACATAACATAATAAAGTGTACAATTCAGAACCAAAAATAAATAAATAAATAAACAAAACAAAAACAAACAGTCTGATAACTAAGCATAGAACAGCAGCTCAGTTCCGTCTAAAAAAATTTAAAAAAATAAATAAATAAATAAAGAGGGAATACAATACAGTACAATACCTGTGGTCCCATTAGTACCACAGGTATTGTGTTGAACACTCAAGAGAATCCTTGTAACATAATATTAGAAACGTCAGGTTCCACATAATTCAAGTATGGACCATCATTTGGTTTAATATGAGTGGAACAACTAAACCGCACAGACTATTTGACCAGTTAGTTTAACCTTTTATTAATATGTGCAAAGAGCTGCAAACTAATATATATACACTGCAAACAATAAATACATAATCCAAAATAAAAACACCTCTGCAAATGAAGTGGAAACGTTTGCTCTGGCGGCGCTTCGCATCAACATGTATATGAGGCACTTTTGAGATTTGATCTGTGCATAGGTGCATCTTTGATGTGCAGCTCAGAGATCCACAATCCAGCACGCTTCTGTTTCTCTGACCGTCAGGCTGGCTGACCCGAGGTCACGTCAGAGCTTTGTTTTTTATCTATATGTAACAGACAGTCGGTTCCTCTCCTTCCACGCATTTCATACGACACAGCAGGCAGACTGCTGGTTGGTTGACCAGAGTATTTTGATGTCTGTCATTAACACATCTCGAGAGGCGTAGGCGTAACGGGTCTGTCCATAAATAGCTTTTCTTTTCGGATTTTTCTTCAGGATGATGTGAAGAACATGTATAATGAATATGACAGTAATATTTACCTTGATGAGATAGTTTGTTCCTGCTACCACCTGACTCCTGTACTTAAGAGCAAGGAATGCCACATATTTCTTATTTGTCCTTTGCTCTGCTTGGCTCTTGACCTTTGTTTGAATAAAATAAAATTTGATATGAATCCAGACTGAAATTCAGAGTGAAGAGTTTTGTGTGTAGAGACTGCAAAAAATTAAAGTAGACTAAAGCTCACCTGATTACAGATCTTCCAGATCTCTGGAGTGGCAGGCATCGTCTCTGTGAATCCTCCACTTAACACTTTAGCCATTCTGAAGGTTTGTTCAAATAAAGAGTTGTGAACGTTTGCCTTTAGGTGTTTCTGATGTGTCAGTACAGGTGGTTCACACACATATTTATACTGTATAACATCCCTGGAAAGGGTGGAGCATTTTAAGACTGAGTCATGGTCTATGGTATATGGTCCAAATGTTGATGATCCCTCATTCTTTCACGGTTTTTTCAGTGCACTCTCTGAACACTTAGATGGCACACTTGTGCTTGGAGGCGACCTCAACCTTGGACTGAATGAAGAAATGGATAGGCTCAATACAGCAGGAACTCAGCGTAATTGGCAGTCCACAAATATAATCAAACAGTATATGAGCGACTTTGGTCTTTGCGATGCATGGCGCTCCCTTCACCCCACCAGTAAGGAATATACTTTTTTTTCACATGTTTATCACTCCTACTCTCGTCTAGATTATTTTTTGGTCAGCAGCTCACTGCTGAGTGACGTTTCAGACACTGAGATTCACCCTATAGCTGTCAGCGATCATGCTCCTGTATCTTTAACACTAATGCACAAGAATAATACTATGCCAAGTAAAAACTGGAGATTTAATACATCACTGCTTAAAGATGAAGACTTTATTAAATATTTTAAAAAAGAGTGGACTTCATATTTAGACTTTAATGACACTCCCGGAACATCAGCTTCTGTTTTATGGGAAGCAGGGAAAGCTGTGATGAGAGGTAAAATAATTTCTTTCTCATCACATAAAAAGAAAAAAGAAAACAAAAATATTCAGGAATTGGAAAAAAACATCAAATCACTAGAAGAAGCCTACGCGTCCCACCAAGATCAGGAAACATTGAACAAAATACAAAACTAGAATTAAATGAGATAATTGATAGAAAAACAAAATTCTTAGTACAAAGACTACGCTTACAAAATTATGAACATAGTAATAAATCCGGTCAATTTCTAGCAAACCAGCTAAAAATAAATAAAGAAAAAACAACTATATGTGCTGTTCAAGATTCATCTGGGAACACAATATATGAACCGAAACAAATAAACAACATTTTCAGGGATTTCTATAAAACGTTGTATTCACCACAAATAAACCCATCTAAAAAGGAAATTGATCAATTTTTAGACAACATAACTCTCCCAAAATTATTAGAAGCTCAAGCAATGGCACTGGATTCGCCACTGACATCAGGTGAACTCCAGGAAGCCCTGATAAGTATGTCCAATAATAAGGCTCCAGGTCCAGACGGCTTTCCTGCAGAATTCTACAAAGAATTCTGGACGATTCTAGCACCAGTTTTTTACAGAATGTTGTTAGAAATCAAAGAAAAGGGCAGACTTCCATCAAATATGAATTCTGCAAACATTAATCTCCTGCTAAAACCAGGCAAAGACCCTGTATATCCCTCAAGCTATCGTCCAATATCCCTTATTAATGTAGACCTCAAAATAATCTGCAAAGCTCTCTCGAAGAGACTAGAGAAAATAACCCCCCTCTTAATTCATCCTGACCAAACTGGTTTCATAAAAGGTAGGCACTCATCAACAAATACACGTAGATTACTTAATTTGATAGACTACTCATACAGTAAAAACCTTGAAACTACAATATTTTCCTTAGATGCAGAAAAAGCGTTTGACAGAGTTAACTGGAAATTTCTATTTGCAACTTTACACAAATTTGGTTTTGGATCTTCTTTCATCAACTGGTTAAAAATATTATATAATTCCCCAACAGCTTGTGTCAGAACAAATGACCAGACATCCTCCAGCTTATGTCTCCTGAGGGGCACCAGGCAGGGATGCCCACTCTCCCCTTCACTGTTTGCAATTTTTATCGAACCACTAGCAGCAGTAATTAGACAGAATTCAGCAATTAAGGGCATAAAATGCAAGAACGTGGAACATAAAATCAGCCTTTATGCTGATGATGTGTTACTCTTTCTCCAAAATTCACAAACCAATATCTCTGGGATGATTGAATTGATAAACTCTTTTGCAAGAATATCAGATTACTCAATTAACTGGTCAAAATCTACAGTCCTTCTAATAGGAAGGACTGTAGATTTTGACCAGTTAATTGAGTAATTGCTGCTTCCATAATTCCTCTTCTACTCCACTGCAATCGGGAAATATAAAATATTTAGGTATTAATATTTCTCCCAAGCTTGCAGATCTAACTAAATTAAACCATACCCCACTTTTAAAGAAAGTAGAAGGTGATCTGGCTAGATGGAAATGTCTACCCATATCACTCATGGGAAGGGTTGCTGCTATAAAAATGATGGTATTACCAAAAATAAATTATTTATTCTCAATGATCCCAACTAAACCGCCGCAAGATTGGTTCAGATCTCTAGATTCATATATGTCCAAATTCCTTTGGAAAAATAAGCCCCCACGTATAAGCTTAAAAACACTACAAAAGACCAAGGATAAAGGAGGATTAGAACTACCTAACTTTCAGCACTACTTCTTAGCCAACAGGCTTCAGTTTATCTCAGGATGGCTAAAACATACCCTTTTAGATGAACCTTGGCTAGATGTAGAACAAGCACTTTGCAATAATCTAGAGATTTCAGATCTAGCATTTATCAGCTCAAACATCCAACGACATGAATGCTTCAAAAGCATCAACATCAGCTCTTCTCTGACAGCATGGTGGGAGTTTCTGAAGTTGACAGAGTCTTCATTAATCCCATGCAAACGTACACCTATCTGGAACAACCCTGACATATTACAAAACAATAATATGATAAACTTTTCAGATTGGAATGGTAAAGGAATCAAATATGTAGAACATATACTAGAAGGAACAGAATTTATTTCATTTGACAGACTAGTTACACAATATGGGATCAACAAGAAAAGATTTTTAGAATATCAACAAATTAAATCCATAATAAAAAAGAAATTTAAACCGGGTCAAGTTGAACTACAAACACCACCAAGTGTGGTTCAATTTTTTACTCTTAAAACCCCCAAATTACTATCCAAAATATACAGAATGCTTTCTAAAACAGATGAATCAATATCACTTCCTATTGCAAAATGGGAAGCGGATTTATCAGTTAACTTAGACCAAAACTTCTGGTCTCAGATTTGCTTAAAAACCTTTCATCTAATCAAAAATCCCAGTCTTCAATTAATTCAATACAAAATACTACATAGAGTGCACTATACAGGTCATCGGATGTTCAAGATGGGCTTTGTATCTACCAACAACTGCTCACACTGCCAAACCAATTCACCGGACAATATCCATGCTCTTTGGTTCTGTCCACCAGTTCAGAAGTTTTGGCGCGAGATATGTGAAGACTTATCAAAGTGTCTGAAATGTAACATTCCAACTTCCCCCTTAGTGTGTTTGTTGGGCAGCTTAGATAATGTCACTTCAGAAAAGAATATAGCCCATATGGTTTTCACTGCCCTATGCATAGCCAAGAAAACAGTCCTCATGAACTGGAAAAATAAAAACAATCTTAATTCTAACCAATATAGAAATTATCTATTAGATTACATTAGTCTTGATACAGCCTCTGCCACCACATCAGATCAATCGCTCTGGGCTCCTCTGATCAGCTCCATCACCTAGTGGGGGTGGGGGGTCATATTTTGGTCTCGCCTTCACTGTTGTGATTGGTGTGGGGGTAGGGTCAGGCTTAGGGCGTCGGGGGGTTCCCCGGGAGCATCTTCCTTGGGGGGCTCAACCCGGGGTAGCGGTCATGGCCAATTAGGGGCTCTGTTGGCTCTTAGGTGACGGTTTCCTCGTGGCTACGTGCAGCGGGGCTAGGGGAGGGTCTGTGCTGACGGACCGGGGTTACTGACCTGGTAGCCTGGCTGCCCCTGGGTGGGTCCGGGACGGGCGTGAGGTTCTGGGGGCGCTCCGGCTCTGGCCTGGGGCCCTGGCCGGGCCTCGGGGGCCTGGGTCCTGGTTGGTGTGTTGCCGGGGTTGTGGGCCGTTGGGTATATGGGGGCCCACCACTGGCGCGGGGTGCCGCCGGTGCGCCGAGCCACCTGGGGGGCTCTTCAACTGGTGGGGGAGGGTTGTCACATCTTGCAGGAGCTTTCCTCTCTCAGGAACTCTCTCTGCAAGAGGGGGAGATACAGGAGAGGTGGAGGAAGATCTCAGCCTGGGCGTCTATTGTCTTATGTAGTCTGGAAGATGAGTGGATGATGGGGTGGGTGCAGTTTTCTCTGTGGTGGGGTTGGGTGGACTGCCCCGGGCTCTGTGGGGCCGGGCGGCGCCGCTGCGCTGGGCCCCGGTTCGGATGGGCCTGGGCCCCCCTTCCCTGGCGGGTCGCGGAGTATGGGGGTGCCTACTGGGGTCAGCGGGGGAGCTGGCCCCAGGGAGGGGTCACTTGCCCCTCCCTTCCTTCCCTCCCCATCTCCAGCTGCCTCCCTCTTCCCGCTCCACCACAACCACCCACACATGCAGGGCCTTGGAGTAGGGGTGTGTCACCAGGGTGCAGAGGAGGTAACCCCCCCTCTGTCCCCTTCTGGCTGCCTCTGCCTCAATTTTATCCCGCAACTTAGACATTCACATTACTCACACTCTCATTACACATACATATAGGATCTTGGGGGTGGGCACGCTACACGGAATCCCAATTACCATTACCATCAGGGTGTACACCTCACCCCTGGCGTCGTTGCCCACCTCTCAATTTTAAATACACGTAGACATTGAGGGCTAGCAGGAGGGACTATGCGCCTACCTGCTGCTCTCTGGCAGGTAGCTCCATGCCCTCCTGGGTTTTAAATGCACCTTAGAACACACATACATCAACACTACAATGAGCGGGTGGAGGGAGGTTAGGAGTCTTCTCTCACCCTCGTTCTCTGCGGTCTGCTGGAGCAGGGGGGCTAGGAGGAGGAGTTGGCCGTCCGACTGGGGTCCGGAATGTGGGGCCTCCCTGCTGCTGCGGAGTCGGGGCGGTCTGCTTCTCCCCACCGCAGGGAAAAAGGGTAACACAACCTGGGTCTGGGTGCAGTTCCCCCCTCCAGGGGCAAGGGTACCTAGACCCGGTTTGTAGAGTACGCTTGGGGAGTGTGATTGTGTGTACAGTGTGTGAGTCATCAAAATATTTAGGATTTTTTTCCCCCCTCAAAACCTTTTTGACTTTGCAAAAAGCTCTGCAACAATTTAGGCCTAATGTATAGAAATATTTCAGAAAATGAAACGTGAAAATGTTTTTGAAACTTTATAGAAAATAACACTTGTTAAACTCTATTATTCATCAAAGAAAATGTAAAAATCTGATAACACAGCTCCAACTACTGTATAGTCCAGTAAAGTCACACTACTTACATTTAGCAACCGTTTTATTAGGTACACCTGTTCCACTACTTGTCAGAGGAATCAGTCTTTACATCAGCAGCAACTCAAAGGCATGTAGACATGGCCAAGACAGCCTGCTGAAGGTTGAACTGAGCATCAGAATAAGGAAGAAGATGTCTAAGCGTGGCATGGCCATTGATGTCAGAAGCGTGTGAATATTTCAGTCACTGTTGATTTACTAGGATTGTGTGCAGGCTACATTTCGCACAGACTCATCAAAACATTTTACTTAACAGCCTCCATAGTCACCAGATCCCAGTCCAGCAGAGCATCCTTGGGATGTGCGTGGAAGGGAAATTTGGATGAACAGCTGTGACACAAGACTGAGACCATGTATTTCTATTTGTTGCAGGTAAACCTCTTACAGTGTGTTAGTTTAATTGCTCTTTCATACATATTAGAATATACGATTGAAAACATTAATGCAATGCTGGACAGTATTCCGAAAAGTGAGCAATCTCAAATTGTGACTGAAAAAAGTACAATTGTTCTGATGATTTGTCAGATTCAAGTGAGAAGTGCATAAACGCTACATAGCAGGAGGCTTCTCTGCAGCTCATAAATGACAGTTCACTTGACCACAGTGCTGGCTGCTGAAGTACCGAGAGCACAGCCTATGAACATCTGTACTAAATATGCCATTCTGGATTGCTCCCAATTTAACCTCTTTCATCTCTTTTTATAGCCCTGGTGATGGATACTTCCTTGTGTAGGCTCAAACTGATGTTTGAACGCTTGTGGTGACGTAAAATAAAAAAGACATTCAACAAATCTGTTTTGAAAATGTAAGGAGTACACACTACACGTATTTTATTGAGTAGGCAGTAAAAGTAAAAAGTAGTCAAAAAAATATAATAAAAGTACGAAAACCTGAAAATTACTACAGTAACGAAATACTTATTATCTGTCTGTGTGTCTCAGTTGTTTAATCCCAGATGGTTATTACATATATTTATGCTGTATAAGCACTGAAAACCTACCAGGAGGTGGCACCAGCTCCTGAAGAGTGAAGCTACATGCAAACGTTCAGGATCAGACAAAGCTGAATTGACTTTTCCTCCCTCACATGTAAACATTTTCCACACCAGCAGATGAAGGTGACTGGTTTCTCTGACATGAACCTGCTGTCAGGAATAGATAAAAACAATGCTGTGTGTTCAACACTGAGGATCAGGAAATTTTTAAATAACTCCAGAAATTCTATTAATAAGCATAATTTTCTTTCTTTTGTTAGATAGTTTGTCTTTTCATCTTACTTGTCTCTCACTCTGCTTGATCATTGACCTTTGTGGAATTAAATACAATACAATAAAAGTTGTGTGCACAGAGGCTTTGATAAATTAAGACTGCTTAATTAAGATAAATAGACTGCTATACCTTCAGCACCATCCTTAAAACCTTCTCCCTCAC
This sequence comes from Neolamprologus brichardi, assembly GCF_056152115.1. NCBI lineage: Eukaryota > Metazoa > Chordata > Actinopteri > Cichliformes > Cichlidae > Neolamprologus > Neolamprologus brichardi. The sequence continues at coordinate 23,637,683 of NC_142112.1, read as the reverse complement.
AGAGAGAGAATTATGACCTTTTTTTCTGCCTAGCTGACACCTACAGATTTACATCCCTGATAAGCAGAAGGAGTCTCACTAGCTGTTTAATGTTTCCCAAGAACTTACAATGGCCCCACCGTGTGTGTGTGTGTATATGTGTGATAGAGCAAAAGGCCCATTTGTGGTGCGCATGCATACAACTGGTGACAATGTGATTCTACAATCACTGAAGTGATATGGTTAAAACATGTGATCAATACAACAGAAAGGAAATCTTCCACCATAAGTACTTTGTGTGTTCTGACATTTTTGTTTATCTTTGTGTATCTGGGATGTTGTGTTGTTGTGTATTCCCTCGTTATCCTCTGTCTATATATTGTCTTGTGTTTTCCTTTGCTCCTCATCGAGTCCGTCTGCTTATCTCTCCTCTAGGTCTCCAAGTCCCAGGTTTCCTCAAGCTTTCTGTATTGTTTTTCTATGTATCTCTCGTGTTGTGCAGCCAAAAATAAAGCCTTCCTCTTTGTTAAATTTCCACCTCTGTTTGTTTGCATTTGGGTCGGCATTCTCTTGTTTCCACACCATCTGCATTAGAAGACATAGTACAAAGATTAACATGCCCAAATAACCTTTTTTCCATCCTCTTTTTTTCAAGTGATCATCTAGATTTATCTTGTGGAACTCAAACATGGTCATTGAGTCATTATTTTCAGTCATCTGTCCACATTTGTACTTCAGCACAACAGGACTGTGAGTATTACTGCAGAATGCTTGGAAGTGTAACAAGAATCAGTTTACAGACAAGTACTGTCTTGTGTGACATTTCTGGTTATCTTTAGTTATCTGGGACACTACAAACTGACACTGTGGTGAAAGAATCTGGGGTGAACAATTTAGGACTTGTTTGAAAGAAAAAAAACTTGTTGAACTAGACTACATAACATGATCGTGTCACTTCTGAATGCTGCACGTAGCTAAGACAAAAAGAAATTCAGGATAAACATTTCCAAGAAAAATGATACTGGGAAGCAAATTCATATTACTGACTTTTATTCATTGTATGATTTAATGATAGCTGTGCTTTTATCTTCTTCTGCATTCTATATATTTATTGGTTTATTTGCTTTTAACATGCACTATTATTTGCATTTTTAAATGACTTATGATTATTGATCCAAATTTTGAATTTTTAGTTCAAATCTTTGTCAATATTTGTGTAAGCATCCAGGAATGACGCACAACAGTGAGTGTCTGCAAGCTGCACATATAAAAATGTATACTCCCCTAACAGAGATATACAATACACTTAAAACATGCTGTAAATGAAAGAATTTGTGAAAACTTGGCAATTTTATACCCAAACATAAATATAAAAATAAAATATGTATAATTTGATAGATATAAAATAAAATTGCTTATCTATTACTACTTTAGTGTAGTGTGAATGGCCATGGGGGAGATCGTTAAAGGAAAAGCTATAAAACTAATCAAAATACAATAAAACTTCAAAATCTCTGCATTCGTTCACATTTTTCATACCCTTGCAGTGGGACAGATTGGAGTCTTTGTCAGGCAGATTCTGGCCCCTGGGTCATATGTTATGTTTCTGTTTGACCCTTTGTTCAACATGTTTTGTTGATACAATCAAGGTGCCTGAACAGGAGATGCAGTATACGTAAGCCATACAAGCCATGAGATGCAACTGAAATCTCCTCTTGAAACTTGAACCTGGAATGTTTAAAGTCAAACACTGAAGTTAGTTTTTCAGAATGTATGAAAATTGTTGTTCACAGCTGGATAACGTGGTCTACACAATGATCTCTAACTTTTGCAAACAAAACGTGAAAAATAAAATGACAGTGCCATCTAGTGACATTTTAAGAATATTGACAGTTAAATGTTATCAGGCTTTAAATGGAGCATGAAAATACCGACATACATTAAAACACATGGAAAAATGATAATTGAGTAGATTTGTTTGATGGTTGTAAGAGTAAAAACATCTGAAGGTTCAGTTACTTTGTCTCTGTACTTTGGTAGCACTTATTAGCCATATATATCTATACAACTATAACTATAACTATACTCACAAAATGGGTAATATAATTACTATTTCTCCTTGTTATGACTGTTGTCGTAATTTTAATATGCAAATCTGAGTGTGCAGGTTATTCTCCATGATTTGTGCATCCAGCTTTTACAGCTGTGGCTCCAGCAAACATCAGTTGATACTAGAAATTAATATTAAATAAATTCTAACAACAGCTGATCAAGCTTAAACGTGCTGCTGTTGTTTTGTGCGACATCCACTGGTTTCCTCTTTCTGGCGCAAAGTGGGCGATAAACAAACGAGAGAAAAGCCGATACGCTGATCATTGATCCGTTTCATGATTGAAGTAGCAAGCGGAGCGAATGGGAGAAGAAGAGGCAGGTGTGCAGCTCCAGCAGAAGCAGAGAGATGCAGATGAGGAACAGGACACCGTGGAACACAGACGAACCGGCAACAGGCAGGAGAACACACAGGGCTTAAATACACACACCAGTAATCAGAGGATGAGAGACAGGAGGGCAACACACCTGGGAGAAATCAGAGCTGATGGGACAGGGGAAATGTAAACTGAACACACTCACATGAGACGGGGACCTTCAGAATAAAACAGGAACTAGACAAGACACTAAACTAAACAGACCGATTCAGAAGCAGACAGTGTGACGCCATAGACAGACAGAGGGAACACGGAAGTGGGACCAGGGCAGGCACAGAACAGAAACCTAATAAATGGCAAATCATAACGGAATACATAATCAGAATAAACAAAAGCATAAAGAAACACAAAACACTGAGTCGGCAGACTCAGGACCATGACATAATCATTCAGTGATTTAAAGAATATGAACTTTTATTATTCATTCAGATGTTTTCTGACTCTAAATTTTATTTTGTCATTACTCATCTTTTTCTAATTTACATTTTAAAAATTTTCAGCTATTTTCCAACTTCTTCTGTGTGAACATCAGCTTTCAAAAGTTCTGCACTTTGGTTTTCAGGTGAAAAAGTCTGTATTTTCCAACTCATTCAACATTTTTAGCTTAATATTCATTAATTATTTCATTTCAGTGCATACATTCAGATTTCAGCATTCACACTGCAGTTTCTTCAGAAAATGCACTTTCTAGTTGGAATATGTTTCAGTAAACAGTTAAGAGAATTATTTGAACCAAAAACTTCAAATTTGGATTCATCTCTCCATAAGAGCTGTGGCCACTGATATTCAGTGCAGTTCTTGTGTAACTTGACAAATCTCAGCCTTGCTTAAAAATGATAGAGTAGTTGGACCGACTGTGTCAGGGTTTTTTCTGGATTTTTTTTTTTCTCATTTCTGAAGGACATGACTTTCAGATACAGTTAATCTGTTGTAGGCTGTTCTGTTTTTGTTTTGTTGTTGTTTGTGTTCTTTAGGTCTGCGACTTCATTTCTGTCCTTCACTTGTTGTTCAGTTTCCCAATCTTTTTAAGAACTGAAGATCATACCAAGTTATACCAGCATCTTGGCTAACAGCTCATTGGAAATCACCTTCTGGTGCAAAAATACTATTTTATATTTGTCAAACTGTGCTTTTCTTGTCATTTTTCATACATTTAACAAAAGAAATGGGAACTTTTTTTTTAATTTCTGGAACAGGCTGCAAGTAACAAAGTACCTACAAATAAATTAACTAGTTCCTCTCTTGGGTTAGGTGGGGTTTTTTTTTTATGCTCGAATGATTAATACGTCAGCGTTAATTGCCCTAACAAACAAAACCATTCCTCTGAAACTGCTCAGGCACAAGGACTGGTCTGAAAATTTGTGGAAAAAACAGCCAGAGTTCAAAGAAAAACTTTAAAAGAAGGAAGACTTAAAGTAAGTCTGGAAGCAAAACATAAAGAACTGAGGATAGTCTGAGACTTTTGCACAGTGCTGTACTTTTACATGACAAGTAACCGAGCGTTGACCAGCATGGGTGTAATTGGCTTCACATTAAAAAGCCTGAGCTGTGAACAGGAACACTTTCCCAAGAAAGTCCCATCCAAGATGGCCGACTTCTAAATGGCCACCATGGTCACCACCCATCTTTAGGAATTTGCCTCCTCACATATACTAATGTGCCACAAACAGGACTTTAATATCACCAACATTTTATCACGGTGTATCCATATAAATGGCCCACCCTGTACACAGCACATCTTTTAATTCAAATCTGGTCACAAATACCTTAGCAAATGAAATACTGTTGTTGTTTTTTTTTATAATTACACCCTTTGAAATGATATTAAAGAACTCAAAATCAGGTTATCAGACCTTCATGATTAATTCTGTTACATCATCCAAAACTGACCAAGTTTATACAGCTATGCGACATAAATTACACTTTAAATACACTCTGTTCACATATGGGTCCCACATACACAGTCACACTCGTTTCACTCCTCTTTGATAAGTAAGCAGACCTGAACCACATTAATATGCAAAGTCTGCAAATGTTTTTAAATTGCAGAGTTTTTAATTTTTGTAAAACATTCCAGAAATAGGTCTTCAAAAAAAAAAAACAACAAAAAAAAAAAACCCACAACATGAAAGGACTATTTTTCTGCTGTGGTTTGAATAATCGGCTTTATGTTTTTTCCACCCACCTCGTATTTAACTGATTCACTTTGCCTTCCATTATCTGTAGTTGGTTATTATATGTAAACAAGGAAAGCTTTCCCCTCATGAAGAGGCAGGTTATTTATGGATTACATTGAGAGGACAGGCTGTAGGCACTGATGCTTTCACTGGTTCATTGTCCCATTAGAAGTACTCAATACTGTCATTTTGAGTCTTGGGGTGCTGCAGATCAGTCAGCTCAAGCGTTCCTCCATAAGCCGGGAGTTTCTCATAAACACGGAGGTGAACATATTCGTTTCCTCCCACATAGACCTGCAAGGAAAGTTAAAGGAGATGCTTGATGTGCACATAGAAGTAATCCTGATCATTTTATCAATGTGCCAAACAACATGCTAACATGTGGAAAAGAAGAATCCACATCTTCATATATAGAGTGCCTGATTGTTGTAGTGTTCACAAACAGAACATCTGTTGAGCTCTGTTCATGGCTGACAGAGTTTATGAAGTAAATATGTGCTTATGCTTCTTTATTTAAGCCCTAGTACACAGGTGTTAAACTCCAGGCCTCGAGGGCCAGTGTCCTGCAGGTTTTAAATGTGTCCTTGATCCATCACAGCTGATTTAAAGCGCTAAATTACCTCCTCAACATGTCTTGAAGTTCTCCAGAAGCCTGGTAATGAACTAATCATTTGATTCAGGTGTGTTGAAACAGGGTGATATCTAAAACCTGCAGGACACCAGCCCTTGAGGCCTGGAGTTCGACACCCCTGCCCCTAGTGCGCATTGTGTGTGACAAGCGATCATTCACAAGAACTGGAAAAACCGGAACTGCTCGTCCTGTGCCACACCAGGAGTGTGAGGTGCACTTTGTGTGGAATTTGTGAAATTTGTGTGGAAACAAGGATTGAAAGCCTCAGCTATGATGCTAGAAAAATCAATAACAGTTAAAGGTTTGCATACACACCTTCTTGTAAAATCACTACATATGTGAAGAGATAGTAACTGAAAAAAACCCCTGATCATTGCTTTAGTTTTCACCTGACAGATCACAATATGAATCAATGCTCTTTTTAATTATATTTTATTGCATGCAAGACCTCAAAGCTTTGTAGTGTTGCCACTGCTCACTGCTCGCATTACAAACATTACCTTAATGAAGTAGTTGGTCCCAGCTACAAGCTGTGTTTTGTAGTTCTTTGCAGTGAAAACCTCGAAGTTTCTCCCGGTTTTCTGCTCTGCGAGAGGCTTCATCTGAATAACAATGACAGCAACATCAATATGAATGACAGGCCCTGTGTGCGAGTGTAAAATCTCCCGTTTCTACTCACTGCATCACAGATCTTCTGAACTGCTTCATCAGCCTGTTTCACCTCGGTCAGCCCCCCGCACATTTCCACTTCGACAACATTTTGTTGGTAAAAAATGACCAAAAAGCTGATAAACACGCCAATTCACAAGACTCTGCATTGTGGACCAGCGCAGAGGAAGACGGGTGTTTGTTGGTACGGTATTTGTAAACGATCATGTAAAAAAAACCAAATAACACAACAGGGAGTCATATGACTTCGCATTTTGGACCCTACCATCAGCTGAAGAACAAGGGGGGGTGGTAAAAATCAAAAACAAAACAAGCACACTTAGACTAGCACAAGAAAATAATAACTTTTGCCCACATTTTTGTCAGGGTTTGTCAGGGCGTATGACAAAATACTCTCGAGTCTGCCGGGAAGTGAAAATACAGGGTGTGAGCTGTGATTGAAATATTGGAAAGGATCACACATGAATCACAGCCTGAGTACTGCTTTCAGCTCTTCCATTCCGGTTATCCTACTTCTGACACCTGAACCTCAGCCTTTCCAAATCTCCAAAAATGTTATTTATGTAATACAATTATACCTACTGAGCTTAAGGAGATAGAAACAAAGTATTGATCCTAATGAGCTAGTATCGATCAGATACCAATACTAGAGTTGGTATTGATCCACCTACCTCTAGTGCACAGGTGTCAAACTCCAGGCCTTAAGGGCCAGTGTCCTGCAGGTTTTTGATGTGTCCTTGATCCATCACAGCTGATTTAAATGGCTAAATTACCTCCTCAACATGTCTTGACGTTCTCCAGAAGCCTGGTAATGAACTAATCAAGTGTTTCAGGTGTGTTGACCCAGGATGATATTTAAAATTTGCAGGACACCGGCCCTCGAGGCCTGGAGTTTGACACCCCTGCTCTAGTGTACACTCCTCTCTGTGCTCTGTGGTTTAGATATTATTTTATTACTATTATTTGTCGTTTAAGGCTGTAGAGATTGGATTTTACTGTTCCCTAGTTCTTGTTGTTTTGTTTTGTTTTTTCTGGGGAAAATCTTCTCTTCACATGCTTTTAAGTGAGTTCCAGGGTGCTCTGCCTAATTATTACACTTTTCTAGTTAACATTTGGAGCTGGAAATGCAAAAATAAAAAAACAAACAAAAAGGAGATTGATGCTGATTGATGCATCGATAGGACAGCTTTTGCAGAGTTTGTCCCTTTGTAGAAAGATATCGAGATTATATTATGTAACAACTGGGAACACGAGAAGCTTGAAAAGTACCAAGGGCTCAGAGAAGATGTGGAGGGTGAAGGTAACAGTGGTCCCAGTGGTAACTGGAGCACTAGGTGCAGTGACTCCCAAGCTAGGCGAGTGGCACTAGGAAATCCTGGAACAACATCCGAGATCTCTGTCCTGAACAGCAGGATACTGCACAGGACCCTCAAGATCCCAGGCCTCTGGTGGAAGACCTGAGCTGGAAGGATAGACAGTCTGCAGGGGCAAGAGGGGAATTTTAAAATAATACATTAATTGATTAAAAGATTATACAGTTTATATAATTTATATGTTCATTTATATAATCTACACACGCACAGTTACTTTAGCCTTCCCCACTGCTCTGCGACCAACTTACCGTAAGGTTGACAGCTGCAACTATTCTGGTGCACGCAGCACTATGGAGGTAATTACATTAAACACACGCAGCACTGAGGCCGTCCAAAAAGCAGCGACTTCATCCAAAATGCTGTACATGTCACAATGCTTTCACATTTACAAGATAACTGCAAAACACTGATTAAATAAATACAAGATGCAGTTGCGTTCATAGTCAACATCACCAGAACTCTTACCATCAATAACACACACTGTAGTAATCGATATACTTACAGGTATCTGAACACACACTGGCAGTCCTGGACTTTCCTCACCACCAGCCTATATCTGACATTTCCCACTTCAGTGTGCAGCTCTCTTATTCCAGCCACGGGGTGCCCAGCATTCCCAGGCTTAATGACTGACGGAGTGGAGCCGTCAGGGTGCACGCACTCAGAGCATGACCAAAACATATTATATCCAGTAAGTAAGATCAACTCAGTTTATAGTGTCTTTTACTGCTTATATCATTAAGGGCAATAAAGAGTACTGTGTGATATTTTGGTGGGGATTTATTTATTTTTGTTGTTTTTTTAATGCAATTAAAAACATAAATACCACCCTCATGGGTATACAGTAAGCTTGAAGATCAGATGACAGCAAGTTAAGTCTAAAGTCAACTCTTTTAGTCTGGCACAGAACTTCTTTCTTATCTTTTTTTTAGTTTGTCATTCAAATGATAAAGTATGTCTGATCTATATGGTAAACATAATAAACATCAAATAAAAGTCAAATATTTAAAGTCTACCATCAACTGTTTACATGCTACAGTTCATCCTAACTATTATGTATAATATTATTTATTCACTTTTTAAAACATAAATGAGCCTGACATTTTTTGCTTTAGCTCTAGCTCACGTGGAAAAGAAACTTTTCACTGAACTCTGTACTGTCCTATGAAAAACTAAGTACAACACCTGACTCAATACTTTGTCGAACAAAACAAACCAAAAAATTCACACTGATGTAATTAAAAAAAGACAAGTGTCAGTAACAAGATAAACTAATGTTCAAATTTGCTAATAAAATAATGCTGACAACCTACTGAGCACCTTTCATGTGTACTTTCAGTTATCTCCTAAAAGCTGGAAAAGTAGATTTCAATCAATAAAAGACTCTCTGACTGAACTGTGCTTTATTTTAGGTCACCTTCAGATATACGTTCAAAAAGGATAAAATGCTAAATGAAATATAACTCTCCAAATGATGCTATAATTGACTCTTGCACACGGGATGTGGGGAAGAAAAGTATTTAAACTTCAGTCTCACATGGTTATTGCTACAAGAATGTAAAATATGATTTTGTGAATTTGAAAACACAAAGCATTGTGTGCTAAAATCCTTCAATTCAGAGCCTGGAGACATGCTTACAGCATTTCTCTCTCATATCCTTTGCAGCTCTTTTTTAGCTTATTATTTTCTCACTTTTTTTACTTTTCTGGTTATTGCACCTTCTCAGATGTGACTACAGGGAAGCTCTCTGTCCATATCTCTTCCTGCTGTACTGCCCTCTGATGACTTCTTTGCCCTTCTCTTTTCTCTTTTCTTCACATCTTTCAAACCTACATCACTTTTTCACACCACCTGATATAAAACTCCAGTGTCGTTTTTGTTCTATATAAATCTCTGCTTTTTCACCTCCTCTGCTATAGTCCATCCTTTCTCCCTTTTACCAGGATAAGAAACTGATTCTTAATACTTCATTTTGGATGAATTGTTTTCCCAACCGCTGCCAAAATCCAGGTTTTACTGATAAATCTTTGCTTGGTGGAGGGACTTTAAATGTTTTCCTCTCTCTGCTGCTTTTCTTTTTATACTGACCTTATTTATTTTATCCTGCAGTCAAGTCAGGCGTGCATGCTGTTTGTGAGGCAAAGCAGAGGGAAAGGCGGGATTACAAATGCACAAGAGGCTAATTAGACAATGAGACCCAGGAGGGCGCAAAAGTAAAGATGAAAGCAAAACTAAACCAAACCAAACTTTTTCCACCACTTGGTGAGTAGTTGGCATCAGTGTTGGTCAAGTTACTTGAAAAAAGTAATTAGTAAATAATTACTGATTATATCCCCCAAAAGTAATCCCATTACTGATTACTTATTTTCAAAAGCAATTAGTTACTTAGTTACTTAAAACACACGATTTACAACCTGAATAGGTGATAAAGCAATAGATCTTTCAGCCTTATTCTACTTTTTCTGCATAATCCATCATACAAAATGTAATCAAATGAAAAAGTCTCTTTTTAAAACTAGTTTTATTAGTTTTAATCTTTTAACTTTATGCATCAAGCAAAAGTTAAATCATATGCAACATCCTCTGACTGGAAGAAATTTTTCTGCACATTCCAGCACATAAAATAAAATAGTTTTTTGTGTTTACATTCACTCTTTCAAAGATGCAAGTAAAATACAGCATAAAATAAATCAAATCAAAGACTCAGCGGTCCTGTTGCTCTATTTTCCCCTGCTTAGCAGGAGTGGGGCAGGCGGAGGTTTGCCCTGGTGCAGGTGTGCCGCATGTCAGTGGAAGAATCTTGGAGTTTCTCTGTGAATTTCGCATTCCCGTGGCAGCGTACTCGGTGCTTGCTCGGAAGTTTAGGGGTTTTTTCGCTGTAAGAAGAAGTTTTCTTCCATGCAGTGAACAGTGGACACTAATGTTTTTGTCACTTTTTAAGGAATCAAACTCAAAGTAAGATCAGTATTTCCACGCTTTAAAAGCTGCATGGTCGTTCTCTCTCCCGCACTGTCATGGTCCCCGTCAGTCAGTCAATCGGATTATGCGTTATTGCCCATCTCTGGTCCACATACAGAAAGTGTCATAGAAAGATTAAGGTATCATGCCACATTTGACCTCCGACCTCTTGTTCATGGTTACTAAATTAAAAGTCAAAGTGAAAGACAAATTTGAAACTTTGTTACTTACTACCATTGTTTGGAATAGATGGGAATATAGGGAATTATTTTTATTTGAAGACAGCGTTGTCAAGAGAGACAATGACCTGCCTAGTTAATAGGAAATATACTTTACTATGATATATAATAAGCTCATGTTATTCATGTACTTTATTATTAAACATTTAAACAATGCAATGAATGTTACACATGTAGTATATCTGCATATCTGTATAAATAAAAAAGAATTATGTCAAGTATAGTAAAGTGAGTTTCATCAGGACAAAATAAAGTGTTAAAGTGAATTGTTAAATGTTGTCATTTTTATGCTAACCATCTCTACATTGTTTCAACTCTGTGATGAAAGGAATTCCTTTGTCCCCCTCCCCAGCCTCTTGAGGTTCTGGGGGGGCTGTAGTGTTTTATCACAAGCACATCATTGTGAAGGGTTGTTTAATGTTTGGTAAGCTTCCTGCCCTTTTTATGGCTTCACTGTGTTGTTCATGGTGAACCAATATAATTGAACCATACATTGGGTGTGGGGGAGTTTGGCATTTTATGACTAAGGATGTTGCTAGAAACAGTTGGAAGTCACGCACACAGAGAGACACATTCAAACACACACACACATTCTCACATGCATACAGATGTTTACACATACATACGCGTGGTGCCTTGTCTTAGAACCATGTGGGCGTTGCTTTGCTGTGATGTGTATTGTGTGAACTGTTTTCCCAATAAAAGGCAGCAAGCGGAGGCCGTCGTTGGGGTCATTTTGTGGTAGACACCGACGAGGCCTCCCTTGCAAGTAAATCGATCTATAGCTGACTGTCTTGTTTTCTTCATGATGCATAAGTCTCTAAACTAGCGGGGCTTGTGGAAACACAGACACAACATAAAGGCCCTTGCTCTTGTTGTTATTTCAATACAAATTTCTTAAAGAAAGACAAAGAAAAGGAAATAAATAAATACAAAATATCACACTATTGCCCTTTAATTAGTTTTAAAAACCTGACATCTGTGCAGACCACAACTAGACAGATAAGCACATCGGATTCAGATTTGATTTAAACTAACATCTGTCGGTCTCTAGAAGTCTAAAACATCTGTTTCTACCATTAAACATCCAATATACTCAACTTCCCAGAAAGCTTTGACTTCACGTGTGAAAATAGGAATGATTTTTGTTGTTTTGTAGCACGATATCAGCTCAGATATTAAACTGCATAGCATTCATCCCATGTTTAAACAAAATGTGGTATTTTCTGCTATTTCCTGTCAGGACAAATGGAAATGAAAATATAATTTGCTTTAATATGATGGAACTAAAAAAGCTTGATTTTCATCATTGACTGAGAATATTGGATCTGTCTCCCAGTCTGGCTGTCCTGATTATAATGATGTATAAACCTTCAGCTGACGAATAGATGCCAAAAGCCAAGAAAACCATAGAATTGTGCTCATTTTGCTGTCAGTAGACGACATGAAGAGAGCTGATACTGAGATGTCTTTATTTCCTTGATGCCTTGTTGGCATGTTGAATGAGTTGTAATGTTTACAAGTTTTAATTTTTTTTGACTTTCTGAATTTCCCTCCCCTCTGTGGTGAGAAATAACTTTGCATTTGCAGAGCTAAATTATTCAATAAGTTAATAGCTTCACAGCGAGGTCACCTGCAGCACGAGAAATCCATTTTCATGTTATTTAATGTACCTCGGTACAATGGCAGTCCTGTAATGAAGTGCCTAATTTAAAATGTAACATCACCTATTGGTTAAACAAGCTTAGATTATAGGACTCACATGTTTTCATTTCTAGTCTTTAAAACCTGTCTCTACCCATCTAGTATTAATTCCTTCTGGGATACAAGTATGTATATTATGCACACACACAAACACACATGCAGCTATTACCCATTTCTTGTTTTTATAGCTAAGATCAATTATTGTTGAATGAAGACATTTTTCAAACACATGTAAAATGTGGCCAATTGTGTTTATTGGGTAAAGGAAAAGGTAGAAGGGGGGAAAGGGGGGAAAGAAAGAAGAAAAGAAAAAGGAGAGAAAACCCCAACAATCCCCTCTGAGCAAGCACCAGGCGACAGTGGATAGGAAAAACTCCTTTAAAGTGAAAGGAACCTAAAGGAGAAACCTATGGCAGAACCAGGCTCAGGAGGGGGCAGTCAACTGCCGGGACTGGTCGGGGGGTGAGGATGAAAAAAGAAAAAGGAGGGAGGGGAAGGGGAAGGGGAAGGGGGAAAAGGGGGGATAGAAAGGGGAAAAGAAAGGGGGGAGAAAACCCCAACAATCCCCTCTGAGCAAGCACCAGGCAACAGTGGATAGGAAAAACTCCTTTAAAGTGAAAGGAACCTAAAGGAGAAACCTATGGCAGAACCAGGCTCAGGAGGGGGCAGTCAACTGCCGGGACTGGTCGGGGGGTGAGGATGAAAAAGGAAAAAGGAGGGAGGGGAAGGGGAAGGGGAAGGGGGAAAATGAAGATGGAATAGAGGTGGAGGAAGACGAGGTTACATCAGGTGAGAAGCAGCAGTGTCTCTCCTCCAGAACCAGAAGAAGCGTTTTGTCTTCTTTTTCAGATACTCTTCCACGAGCACCTTTTTCTCAATGATGAGGGTTTTCAGTTCATCCATTGTTTCTGTGTTTTCTTTCTCAAGTTTGTTGCATCTTTTCACCATGTCTTCTAATTGTTCTTGTTTTTCTTTAAGATGGTCTTTCAGTTCTTTAACTGTTGCCTCCTCTATTTGCTTTGCCTTGTGCACATCCGTGTGCATGTCTTCCAGCTGCTGGTTTCTCTTCTGGATATCTTGAAGTCTACACTGCAGGTCTTTATGTGTTTTCTGTTGTTCTTGCTTTTGCGCCTGGATTTCAGTGTTTTTGTGCTTCAAGGTCTTAGAAAGTTCTTCAAGTTCGGTATTTTTTCTCAGCATTTCATTGATGCTACTCTGCATCGCTGAGCATTGATTTTCCAGTTTTTTCTTTTCTCCTTCCAGTACAGTTGTTTTGTACTTCGTTTCATTATACAATTCTTGGAGTTCTTCATTTTTCCTCTGGAGAACAAGTTTTTCTTCTTCCTGTTGTATTTTCTGTTGGTCTTTTTCTTGAAGCAGCTCATTATTTCCGTGCACTTTTTTATCGAGCCTGATTTGGAGCGATCTGTGTTTTTCCTCCATCTCGTCAAGCTTGGAGTCCATTTCCTTCTGTTTCATTTCCATTTGCTTCTTGTTTTGAAGCAACTGTTGATTTTTGTGCAGAGTTTTGTCATGCTTCACCTGCAGAGCTTTGTATTTTTCCTCCATGGCTTGGAGTTTGCTCTGCAGGTCTCTCTGCTCTACGGGCTGTTGTTTCTTGTCTTGGAGGAACTCTTTATTTCTCTCCAGTGCTTCATCAAGAATTACTTGCAAGCCTTCATTTTGTTTCTCGATGTTCCTCAGCTTGCAATCCATTTCTTCCTGTTGTATTTTCTGTTGGTATTTCTCGTGAAGCAACTCTTTATTTTTGAGCAGTGTTTCCTCAAGAGTTATTTGGAGCATTTTGCATTTTTCCTCTAAGACTTCAAACTTGCAGTCTGTTGCTTTCTCAAGCATTTCTTGTTGCTCTCTCTCTTGAATGAACTCTTTATTTCTGTGCACTTTTTTATCGAGCCTGATTTGGAGCGATCTGTGTTTTTCCTCCATCTCGTCAAGCTTGGAGTCCATTTCCTTCTGTTTCATTTCCATTTGCTTTTTGTCTCTAAGCAACTGTTGATTTTTGTGCAGAGTTTTGTCATGCTTCACCTGCAGAGCTTTGTATTTTTCCTCCATGGCTTGGAGTTTGCTCTGCAGGTCTCTCTGCTCTACGGGCTGTTGTTTCTTGTCTTGGAGGAACTCTTTATTTCTCTCCAGAGCTTCATCAAGAATTACTTGCAAGCCTTCATTTTGTTTCTCGATGTTCCTCAGCTTGCAATCCATTTCTTCCTGATGTATTTTCTGTTGGTCTTTCTCATGAAGCAACTCTTTATTTTTGAGGAGTGTTTCCTCAAGAGTTATTTGGAGCATTTTGCATTTTTCCTCCAAGACTTCAAACTTGCGGTCTGTTGCTTTGTCAGGCGTTTCTTGTTGCTCTCTCTCTTGAATGAACTCTTTATTTCTGTGCACTTTTTTATCAAGCCTGATTTGGAGTAATCTGTGTTTTTCCTCCATCTCGTCAAGCTTGGAGTCCATTTCTTTCAGTTTCATTTCCATTTGCTTCTTGTCTTGAAGCAACTGTTGATTTTTGTGCAGAGTTTTGTCATGCTTCACCTGCAGAGCTTTGTGTTTTTCCTCCATGGCTTGGAGTTTGCTCTGCATGTCTCTCTGCTCTATGGGCTGTTGTTTCTTGTCTTGGAGGAACTCTTTATTTCTCTCCAGAGCTTCATCAAGCATAACTTGCAAGCCTTCATTTTGTTTCTCGATGTTCCTCAGCTTGCAATCCATTTCTTCCTGATGTATTTTCTGTTGGTCTTTCTCATGAAGCATCTCTTTATTTTTGAGCAGTGTTTTCTCAAGAGTCATTTGCAGCATTTTCAGTTCTTCCTCCAAGACTTCAAGCTTGGAATCCGTTTCTTTCTCGAGCATTTCTTGTTCCTCTCTCTCTTGAATGAACTCTTTATTTCTGTGCACTGTTTTATCGAGCCTGATTTGGAGCAATCTGTGTTTTTCCTCCATCTCGTCAACATTGGAGTCCATTTCTTTCAGTTTCATTTCCATTTGCTTCTTGTCTTGAAGCAACTGTTGATTTTTGTGCAGAGTTTTGTCATGCTTCACCTGCAGAGCTTTGTATTTTTCCTCCATGGCTTGGAGTTTGCTCTGCATGTCTCTCTGCTGTGTGGACTGTTGTTTCTCTTCTTGGTGGATTTCTTTCAGTTTTTCCAGAGCTTCGTCAAGCTTCTCTTGGAGCTCCTGATTCTTCTTGAGCATGTTTTCCTGTTTTATGTTCTCTTTTTTCTCCTTTTGGAGCAGATCTTTATTTTTTTCCAGAGCTTCGACAAGCTTTTCTTGGAGCTCCTGATTCTTCTTGAGCATGTTTTCCTGTTTTATGTTCTCTTTTTTCTCCTTTTGGAGCAGATCTTTATTTTTTTCCAGAGCTCCATCAAGCTTTTCTTGGAGCTCTTGATTCTTCTTGAGCATTTTATCCCCTTTAATGCTCTCTTTTTTCTCATTTTGGAGCAGATCTTTAATTTTTTCCAAAGCTTCATCAAGCTTTTCTTGGAGCTCCTGATTGTTCTTATCTTGGAGATCCCTTTGTTTCTCCTCAATAATACCTTCCCTTTCCTGAAGCTGGTAGGATAATTTTTCTAATTCAGCGCTCTTTCTCTCATTTTCTTCCGTCAGGATCTTAATCTTCTCTCTGTTCATGAGATTTTCTTTCTCCATTTCTTCCAGTCGCTTTTCCTCTAATTCTACCTGTTCATCCCAAGGAAGAGAGCTGATATAAGGGTCTAGGGACTCATACCATGGAATAGAGCTGGGGTCAGATTCTTGTCTTTCTTGCTGTTTCTGAGACATGTTGGAGTCTGTATACCGTGAGTACGAAAAGGATCCAAATGTTTGAAAGTGCTTTACTGGTGAACGTTTGAATGCTGCTAACACAAGTGCTGCAAATAACGGACTAAAAGTTGTACATCCTCACCCCTATTTAAGGATTCATGAGGATCAAAGGATCAAAGGATCAAAGCTTTAGAAGCCTGTGACATCAGAATTCTATAAGCCAATGAGGTTGTCACATGACATTTATGAATGAGGTCATATTTTTGTATGAATTTTTTTTTAAATAACATCAACATTCCGTAAGCCAATGAGGTTCTTACATGACATTTTTAATAAGGATAATTTGTTTGCTTTTTGCTTAATTTTAGCAGCTTTATGTTTGCAGCTCACCACAGGTTGAGTAAAAGAGTGGGTGAAGTTTTGCCTTTTCCCATCCTCCTGTAAGCTTTGATGTTTTTTGCTTTTCATGCTTCAAATATTCATAAAAAATTTGGATAATTTTCCTTTTTTGTGTCATGGCGAATGCTAATAAACCATGTACTACATGTGCATTTTAAAAACTCACATCAATTCGCTGATGGTGTATGATATTAAAAGGAAATGAAGGCTGCTTTTTGATAAGGTATGCTGCAAATGCTTATCTTATCAGCTTAGTGTGGGATCACCGCAGTCATAGTTGGATATATTGTGTACAGTGAATATATCCCAACTATATCCCAACAAATCAAACGAAGCCACTTTAATGTGTCGCATGCTCAATTTGAAGCTTGTAAACATAATTTTTTAATGATAATACATTCCCAATAACTGAAATAACTCTTAGCCTGAGAGACGGAGGCAATATGAATAAATAAAACAGATGAGATTTTTAGTACAAACTGTAAACTTCATCCCGACTGTGAGCATTTTTTCCCATATTCTGCCAAATGCTTGTAATCAATCTAAAAATATGTTTGCGATATTACTATTCTGGATTTTAATACATAATTTAGTACTGTTTTCATCTCTGTGGCGTTTATGCTGAGCTTCCTGAAGGTCATTTGGCCAATTTTGAAGCAGTGGGGCTCCCATCTAAGTGTTTCCTTTCCACTACCTTCTGTGGAAGGTGTAAATGAGGAGAAACCGAGAGCCAATAATAACTTTCACGTTCATTTCCAGGCTATTTTATTTTTCCAAGTACTGTGAATTGGCCCAAGGCTGCAAATTATGGAAGTGATACTTTCCAAAAAATGCATTCTTCGCAAAAGATTTTTACTGTTTAGATTCAGTCTTTTTTGGGTGTCCCCCTCCTCACAGTAAAATTGTGTGCAAGCATAAAAATCAGCACTAATTGTCTTTAAAGACCATCATGTGAATTTGGTTCTCCTGCTGATTTAACAAGCTGCTGCAGTGCTTTGTGACATTTTTGGCATATTTAAAACATTATTTTTAACCCATTTTGACCCCGTGTGGTTATTTTTGACTGACTCCTATCAGACATGATCTGAGTCAGTTCACTTCCTAGTTATGGTATTTTACTAAAATTGGGTCTGAATGGCTAAAATAATTATGTTCATCTCTATGTTATGTTCTAAGACATCCAGTGGGATCTTGCCTGGGTATTTTCCCTTTGGAGATTATCAGTGCACACCTAACTCAGAGGCAATTATGAGCAAGACCCAGAAACTACTGGAGAGCTTATACTTTATGTCTCATCTGGCCTGAGATCTCCTTGGGATCCTCTGGAGGATCAGGAAAGCGTTGCTGGGTAGAAGAAAACATGGTGGTAACAAAGTAATAAATCAAGCCAACTGCTACTGAAAACAAGAAGTAATTGAAACATGAAAAACAAATGCATGAACATGAATGAACTGATGAAGAAGCACTAACACTAAAAACCCCAAACAGAAAAAATACATTTAGATAACCCCGTTAGTTCAAACTGTATTCATGTGTCTGACCTGAAATGAAACAGTGCCATGCCTTATTCATTACAAGACAGTCCATTTTGGACTATCTTGTAATCCAATGAAACCAGAAGTCCGAGCGAGATTTCAAATTTAGAAGTTCTCTGCTCCAGTCCTCTTTGTCCTGTGCTAGTGCGCAATGCACAATGCTAGTTTTTGATCATTACTAATGTGGCCTTATTGCTTCGTAGCCGATATCAATCTGGGTCTGGGTACGTGTTTCATCAGGAGAACGTCCAGGAAACCATGGACAACTTCAAGTTCCTGGTCAAAGACAGCAAACCAAATGTGGTCAGTGACAACGTCTTCCACGTCCAGTGGTCCCTCATCAGCTTTGAGCACAAAAGGTCTGCACCATTTCCCAAAAAATATGCATATTTTATATTGATTACCTGTTGCCCATATTAGGAAATAAACATGTGTTTAGCTTCACTGATTATGCAATTGTCTGGCCTCTTTCAGTGTGACAAATGAAGAAATAGAGTCGGCTCCTGAAACTGCAAGTATTTCACAAATCAGAAACAATAACAGAAAAATAATCTGCTTCATTTATTTACCCACCTCGTATTTAACTGGTCCAATTTGCCTTCCATTACCTTCAGTATGTTATTATATGTAAACAAGGAAAACTTTCCCCACATGAAGCAGCAGGTTATTAATGGATTACAATGAGAGTACAGGCTGTAGGCACTGATGTTTTGGCTGGTTCATTGTCCCATTAGAAGTACTCAATACTGTCATATTGAGTCTTGGGTGCTGCAGATGGGTCAGCACGAGCATTCCTCCATCACATGGGAGTTTTTCATAAACACCGAGGTGAACATATTCGTCACCTCCAACATTGAGCTGCAAGGAAGTACAAGAAAAGTTAAAGGAGATCCTTGTGCACATAGAAGTACTGCTGATCATTTTAACACAGCTGTGGTAAGTCACACTAGCCAAACGACATGCTAACATGTAGAAAAAGGAGAATCTACACCTTCATATATATAGAGTGCACGTTGGATCACAAACAGAACATTTGTTGAGTTCTGTTCATGGCTGAAACAGTATGAAGTGCACATGAATTTCCATTTTATTTTGCAGGTTTCTCTCAAATTTTGCAGTGATAAGTAACATTTCAGGCTAAAAAGTCTAAAAGTTTTGTATGAGCCTCTGCATAAATATAAAGCCACATAAGCGCAGAGTGTAGAAGCTTCAGTGTAGCTGAAAAAAAAATCCAGTGAGCATCGCTTTAGTTTCCCCTGAGAGATCAGATTATCTACCATCAATGCTCTTATTGATGATATGTTTTTATATTGAAGAGATTTGTAAAGTTGCCACTGTGCTCACTGCTTACATTACAAACATTACCTTAATGAAGTAGTTGGTCCCAGCTACGACCTGTGTTTTGTAGCTCTGTGCAATGAAAACCTTGAAGTTTCTCTCGGCTTTCTGCTCTGCGAGAGGCTTCATCTAAATAAAAATGACAATAGCATCAACATAAAGCACAGGCCCCGTGTGTGCATAAAGTTGTGAGTGTAAAATCTCTCTTTTCTACTCACTGCATCACAGATCTTCTGACCTTCTTCATCAGCCTCCTTTTCCTCGGTCAGCCCTCCACACATCGGCATTTTGACAAATTTTTTTGGTGGTGAAAAACGAGCAAATAGTGAATAAGCACACGCAGAGCCTGTTTTTATGGGGCTTCAGTGAGTCAGCGAGTCATGGGGTGATTAGAGGGGTGGTATTTGTAAAAGGTCATGTAAAAAACACACACACACAGAAAGAGAGAGAGAGGGAGTCTGATTTTGTGTTTATAGGATACATCTCTTAAACGTCTCTTAAATACAAAAATTTTTAGACAATTCCCTTTTTCCTGCATTCTCTCGAGTCTGCCGGGAAGCGAAAATACAGGATGTGAGCTGTGATTGTAATGTTTGGAGAGGGTCACACATGAATCATGGCCTAAAAAACTGCTTTCAGCTCTTCCTTTCCGGTTATCCTACGTGTGACACCTGAACCTCAGCAAACCACAGTTCCCAGAAGTAAGAGTGGAGACTGCTCTCTGTGGTTCAGACATTATTTTATTTCTATTATTTGTTGTTTAAGGCTGTAGAATTAGATTTTACCCTGTTACCTAGGTTGTTTTGTTTGTTTTTTTAACCAGGGGGTCTCTTTACCTCACATACGTTCAAGAAAACACTTCTGGAGTCGTTACAGTACACTTGGACCAGTTAGGTTCAACTACTAGCGTAGTAATGAGTGTAGCTTGTAATAAAGACCCCAGACCAGAAAATAAGTTTAAATTGCTGGCTTATTATTTTGTAAAAACAGAGAATAGACAGTTGACACACATTACATAAAACATTCCACACCACATTTAAGGAAAACAAGATATTTCCTTTCCCTTTTTAGTTCAGTAATTTCTGTTTATTTATCCTATTTATCTTAAAACCTTTTATTTGGCTTTAAAAGGATGTTATTTTCAACCTAGGTTATTGTTTTATTTATTTTAAGGTCTAAGTTCGAGTTTATACTTTAATCTATTTGAATTAACACTGTGTTATTTTAAATCAAGTTTAGTTCTTTAGGCCCAAGATTTAATTTAATCTTGGTCTAGTTCACCCTTAGATTTCAACCATTTCTTATGTTGTTTTAACCCAACAAAATTATTTACATTTCTGTTAACACCATTACAGTGTTAAAATATAAGGTTGACTAAAGATAAATTACAAAGAACAAAAAAATGTAAAAAACTGAAAACAATTCAGCAAAAGGCTGAATAACCCCTTAAACAAACAAACAAACAAAAAGAAAAGTTGTCTCTGTGTCCTTTAACTATTAATCCCGGAATCACTCTGAATGGTTATCCAGTGCTTTGAGAGTCCACTGTTCTTTTGCAGAGGTGTATGGATTATGGATTGTGTTGTAATTGCACATGATCTATGTTGTGTCCACTTGCTTGTGCTTCGACCAGCTAGGTCAGGTGTTGGGTTCGTTATTGAACAGGTACCACAATGGTTCTGGTGCGTACAGGAATCAGGGCAACTCTAACATTAAACCCCTTCTGCTGTTACTTTGAGTGTTATTGTTAAATCTCTGAGCTCTCTTGCTTTTATCACTCAAGAAATATTTCCAAGTCGCACTTTAGTGTGTCATGCTCAGAATTACTGTTATTCATGCCTTTATTTCATCATGTCTGAATTATTGTAATTCATTGTTCACTTGTCTTTAAAAAAAACAAAAACCTTGGGATGTCTGCAGGCTTCTGACTAAGTCTTCAAAGTGCTCACATCTCCCTGTTGCAAATTCAGTTCCTAATTCAACTGATTCAACTGAAAGTACAGTACTGTGCAAAAGTCTCAGACTGTCCTCATTTCTTTATATTTTGCTTCCAAGGAGCCAGACCTACTTCTAGGACTTCCTTCTTTCAAAATTTTCTTTGAACTCTGGCTGTTTTTCCACTTATTTTCAGACCAGTGCTTGTTCCTGAGCAGTTTCAGTGGAATGGTTTTATTTGTTAGGGCAGTTTACGCTGACATATTAATCATTCGAGCATTTAAAAAAAAAAACTAACTCAAGAGAGGAACCAGTTAACTTATCTTTAGGTACTTTGTTATTTGCAGCTTGTTCCAGAAATAAATAATTTGTTCCCATTTATTTTGTTAAATCTATGAAAAATGACAAAAAAGCACTGTTTGACATACATAAATCAATATTTTTGCACCAGAAGGTGATTTCCAGTGAGCTGTTAGCCAAAAAGCTGGTATAACTTAGTATAATCTACAGTTCTTAAAAAAATGAAGAAACTGAACAACAAGTGAGTGGCAGACCTAAAGAAAAAACAACAACAACAACAAAACAAAAAACAACCTACAACAGATTAACTGTATCTGAAAACATTGCCCTTCAGAAATGAGAAAAAATATCCAGAAAAAACCCTGACACAGTCGGTCCATCTACGGTTTACCATTTTCAAGGAAAGCTGAAATATGTAAAGTTACACAAGAACTGCACTGAATATCAGTGGCCACAGGTCTTATGGAGAGATGAATCCAAATTTGAAGTTTTTGGTTCAAACAATTCTCAACTTCTTACTGAACAATATTATAGTTATATTATAGACACAATGTGTAGACTCTCATCTTTCATTTGAGGGTATCCACATTCAAATTGGATGAAGGCTTTAGGAGTTTCAGCTACTTAACATATGCCACCCTCTTTTTAAAAGAACTACAAGTAATTGGACAATTGACTCAAACGCTATGTGCTATGTGTGACACACTGTAATGTGTGGTCACATTATGTGATTTAATTTTTGTATATTGTATAAGCTTTTAGGTGTAGTTTTGTTAAGGAAGGACCTTAATCTTGTGATTTTTGTTGGAGATCCAACATGTGGTGTGATCCCTAGTTACGCCACAAGGGGGCACTTCCGCCCAGTGAGATGGTTTAGTGTGACGCTACTGCTCGTCTTCAGATCTGGCAGAAGCGAGAGAGGAAACACACTACCTGTCGTCCATCTCATGATTTATCTGTTTTTTTCAGGTTAGTAAGTAATAAGGCCACACATGTGGTCCACATAATTTACATGACAAATAAGGGTAAAACCCAACCAGCAGTTTGTTTTGCTGAGATCTGTATTCGTCTGTTTCGCTCATTGAAATGTGTTACGATCGAGAGTAGGAGCTAGCTTAGCTCGCCACATCCACCCTCTTGTAACAAAAGTACACCACGGCTCCTGTATATTTGAGTTAATGTGTTCGCAGAGACAGTTTGATGTGTTGTCACTGTTATTGTCTAAAGTTAGTGTAATAACCTATAATAATTCTGATCGCTCTGCAATGTTGATGTGGAGATTTCCACTATACAGATACGCCATTAGTATATGGTACAGTACTGGAATGTTTGCTTTATCAAACTATGTGTGAAAAAAGTGTGATTTATAGCTCTTAGTAACAAACAACAGAGATGACTGTTTAGATTTTTGTTTATAGTATTTTAGTTTATTCTGATTTTGGGCTTTGGGAATGTGAGACAAAGATGTTAAGAAGTTTTTGCAACCTGTTGTGAACGCATGAATGTGCTTAAATAAAGATCTGGCAGAAGCGAGAGAGGAAACACACTACCTGTCGTCCATCTCATGATTTATCTGTTTTTTTCAGAACCAGACATAATCTGTCAGCCGCCCTCTTGCTTGGGGTGTGTTACAGATTCTTGGGGGCTCGTCCGGGATTGGCTCTCCACATTGCCATGAGCTAATCCCACAACCTACAACACCTCGTGCTGGTAAAGCTGACAGCGTGATGCCGGCTGCCCCAAAGTGAGCTGTCTGTGTGAGACAAGCTGAGACCAAGTGAGGAAGAGGGCTGGACCCAAAAGCAACCTACTACGAGAGACTGGGGAAGACGCTGTCATGGCAGATCAGGAGAGGAAAAGCCTGGTATGGGACATCAGGAAAAGCCTACTGTCGCTGTCATCCAACGAACTCTTCCAGATTGCTTCTACAGTCGGCCCTGTTCCAGGCAAAGATGCTGCAGAGCTTTCCAGCGGAGACGCAGAGGGATGTTTCGAGTACATCCACGCCTTTATGTACAGTAAGAACTTGCTAGATGCTGAGGATAGGGGCATGGGAGAACTGCTAGCCCTAAAAGATGTTGTCGATGAGGTTGTTCAGTCTCAAAGTAGTGTAATCTTGCCTGCTGGGTCAAGTGTAAATACAAAGCCAATGTCCCCACTTATCACTGTCCCACCTACTGCATCAGCCCAACCAGTTAACACTGATGTACTATTTTCAGATGTAACAAATGCAACCACTCCTGTAACAGCAAACGCCAAGCTAATCACTGAGACAACTAATGAACTCAGCTGTGACGTCTCACCAGATAATGTCCAAAAGATGCTATTAGACTATGAGGATTTGAGCCGAAAGCTTGGTAGGCTGATGCACATTCCCACACCACAAGCCACAGCACAACCTACACTCTCAGTCCCACCTCACTCTGAGGCACAGATGGACGTTTCCAGACACAGAGGACCCGAACAAGTAGTGTCATTGAAGGATCTGTCCTACATTCATCGCCGTGAATTCAAAGTTCAAGGAGGCCAAATTGGAGATCACTCATCTGATATAAGCTTTAACAGTGTTTGCAGACAGATAGAGGAGGGGATAAAGGACAATTTCACTGAGTCTGAGATTGTGAGAGGTGTGCTAAGGATAATAAAGCCAGGGGATTTCAAGGACATGCTGGTCAATAAAGAAGACATGACTGTGGCTGAGCTCAAGGGATTCCTCCAGTCACACTTAGGTGAGAGGAATAGCACAGAACTATTCCAAGAACTAATGTGTGCCAAACAAAATGAGCATGAAACCCCTCAGCAGTTCCTCTACCGTGTTATTGGACTGAAGCAAAGAATATTGTTTGGGTCAAAACAGCCAGGGACTGATATCAGGTATAGCCCAGACACAGTACAAGATGTCTTCCTACACACAGTGTATCAGGGAATAGGACACAAGTACAATGATATTCGCAGGGAGCTTAAACCTTTACTTTCAGACAACACAGTTACAGATGAGACAATCCTAAAGCATGTCATGAGGGTAACAAGTGATGAAAGTGAACGACAAAGGCGTTTGGGGTCAACACAACGCTCAAGACAAACTGCTGCACATAGTCTACAGGTTGAGGGAGAACAGGTTAAGCAGGCAAATACAAAGAAAGAGATGACAGAGCATAGAGCTAAATCAGATGAAGTACAGAAGCTTGCAGAGAAAATAGATGTGCTCACCAAATTAGTAGACACCCTAGCAGAGAAAGTGGAGAGGAGCCAGTCATACAGCTGTCTACCCCCCAAGCCACAAGCAACCAGAAGAGGAAGCCGTTATGGTTGTCCAAAATGTGTGCAGGAGGGGTTACAAGATTGTAAACACTGCTTCTCTTGTGGCGAACAGGGACACAGAGCTGTGGGTTGCCTAAAAAACCCTAAGCAGCAGGGAAACGTGAACCGGTTGCTGTGGGGGGACAAACAGTAACCGGAGTCCTTCCCAAGTCCCAATTCACAGACAGAGCTGAAACAGACACCACCCACAATGTGACGGGGAACAGTAGGTTCAAAACAACTATTGAAACAGCTGCTGTTAACAAAAAGCATAGCCGTGAGCGAACTGCTGCTGACCCCCTAAAAGACACGACGCCTACCAATGAACCTGTTGCCAAATTAATAGGTAGGAAAGCTTTGACTAAGTGTATTCTCAATGGCCTCGCAGTCAATGCTCTCTTGGACACTGGGGCCCAAGTCAGCATAATAGACCGCCATTGGAGAGACAAGTACTTACCTGATCTTGACGTTCGTCCCCTGACTGAGCTAATTGAGCTCATGGAGGATAAAAAGACACTGGAGGTGTATGCAGTCAATGGAGGGCTAATCCCCTTTGATGGCTGGGTGATCATAACCCTGAACTTACCAGGAAATGAGGACCCAGATTTATCAGTCAGTGTACCCTTCCTGGTGAGCTCGTTGCCCTTAGAAATGCCACTTTTGGGATTCAATGTGGTTGAAGTAGTGATTCAGGGAAAACCAGAAAGGCTAGCTTCCACTTTAAGTCGCCTCCTAGGTGGGGCAATGTCCATCCCTGATGACACAGCAAAGACCATTGTCCATTTTGTGCAGACAAAAAAACCTGTTTCTGCTCAGGGGCGCCTGAGAACAGGTCCGAGAGACAAAGTCATCCCAGCTGGTAGCGTAACCTGGGTAAAATGTAGAGTACCACCACAGTTTGACTCTGGCGACCCTCTAGTGCTGTTCGAACCTGAGGAAAATTGCCCACAGTTACAACAGCTAGATGTGGGTGAGGGCCTCTTAGAAGTTCAGATGGGCAGAACTCCACATGTAAACTTGCCTTTAGGAAACCAGACAAAACATGACATTATTCTACCTCGAAAAGCTTTGATTGGCAGTATCCAGCCTATCAAGAAAATTGTTGAGACTGACTCACTCCCAAACAGAGACCTGGAGATTCAGAGTCCTACCACTGCACCACCTACTCCAAGTTGTTCCACTCTATTGTGGCATCCACCCGTTGATGTACATCACCTCACAGAGGAGCAGCAGGGAGTTGTAAGGAAAATGCTGTTTGAGGAGTCAGCTGCTTTTGCAAGGGATGCTAGTGATATAGGCTGTATTACAAGTTTAGAGCTGTCACTAAATCTTAAAGATGACATCCCTGTGCAAAAAGCCTACAACTCAGTTCCAAAGCCATTATTCAATGAAGTAAAGGAGTACATCCAGGACCTTTTAGCAAAGGGCTGGATAATCAAATCAAAATCTCCTTATGCTGCCCCTGTTGTATGTGTCCGCAAAAAGGATGGCACATTACGCCTGTGCATCGACTACCGGTTACTAAACCAGAAAACCATACCTGATAGGCACCCACTGCCCCGTATCCAAGATCTGATCGATACGCTGGGGGGCCATTGCTGGTTCAGTATTCTTGACCAAGGAAAGGCGTACCACCAGGGATTTATGGCAGAGGGCTCAAGGCATCTCACAGCCTTTGTAACTCCCTGGGGGTTGTATGAGTGGGTCAGAATACCCTTCGGCCTCTCCAATGCGCCTGCAGCCTTTCAGAGGAGTATGGAGGAGATGCTGGATGCATTTAGGGATGAATGTTGCATTCCCTACCTAGATGACATCCTCTGCTATGCCAAAACCTTTGAGGAGCATGTTGAGGGCGTCCGCAAAGTTTTGAAAGCACTTCAGCATCACGGTGTGAAGCTAAGGCCTGAAAAGTGCGAACTCTTTCGCAGACAAGTAAGATATTTGGGTCGCCTGGTATCAGCAGAGGGTGTGCAAATTGACCCAAAGGATCTAGAGGCTGTGCAGTCACTCAGGGCCAAAACACCGCAGACTGTTGGCGATGTGAGGCGGCTCCTGGGCTTCCTCAGCTATTACCGTAGCTACATTCAGGACTTCTCACGTATCGCAAAGCCTGTGTATGAGCTTCTCCAAGCCAAGTCTGACATGTCACAAGCACCATCTCACCAGAGGAAACCCAAAGGCAGTCAGCTGTCTTCCAATACTCCTGTGGTGTGGACTGGTGAACACCAGGGGGCACTGGAGCGACTCATTGACATGCTCACCCACCCTCCAGTCCTGGCCTACCCAGACTTCCACTTACCTTTCTTGCTACACACAGATGCCTCAGAGCAAGGCCTTGGTGCTGTACTCTATCAGCAGCAAGATGGTAAGCTAAGGGTTATTGGGTATGGCTCCAGAACGCTGTCTCCAGCCGAGAAAAACTATTGCCTGCACAGTGGGAAATTAGAATTTCTGGCACTTAAATGGGCGGTGTGTGAAAAGTTTAGAGACTACCTCTATTATGCCCCACACTTCACCATCTATACTGACAACAACCCTCTGACTTACATAATGAGCACTGCTAAGCTTAATGCTGTTGGGCATCGCTGGGTTGGGGAGTTGTCGGATTTCCGGTTTGAGATAAAATACAGACCAGGAAAGGTAAATATAGATGCTGACACGTTGTCCCGCATGCCCCTTGACATTGAGAAGTACGTGACAGCATGTACTGAGGGGCTCTCTCATGAAGTTGTGCAAACCACATGGGGTGGGGCCAAAGCAGCCCAGGAACAGGATGTAGCTTGGGTCGCCATTCTGGCTCTTACTGCTAACACGAACCAAGACCCCCCAACTTCACTTCCAACCATAAGCAGTGAGGAGTTGGTGAAGGCTCAAAGGGAAGACCCAGCAGTGGGAGAAATCATTCGGCTAAAAGAGACAAATGCTGTAATGACAAACGAGATACGACAAACAGTAGGTAAAGCTGCAAGGAGATTGCTTCATGAATGGAGCAAACTGTGCCTTGACAATGGACTTTTGTATCGACGTACTACTGAAAGACAGCAACTTGTCCTCCCAGCAGTTTACAAGGCCAAGGTACTAAAATACCTCCATGACGACATGGGACACATTGGTACTGACCGAGTACTGGCCCTAGCTAGGGAGAGGTTCTACTGGCCATTTATGAAACAAGAAGTTGAAAACTATGTCACAAAGAAATGTCCCTGCATAAAACAAAAAAAACCGGTTGGACATGTCCGTGCCCCAATGGGTACAATCACTTCAAACTCACCTTTGGATCTTGTATGCATAGATTACCTGCACCTAGAGCCCAGCCGAGGTGGATATGAATATATCCTGGTCGTAGTAGATCATTTTACAAGGTTTTCTCAAGCATACCCGACCAAAAATAAGTCAGGCAAGACAGCAGCTGAGCGCATCTTTGGTGATTTCATCCAGCGTTTTGGATATCCCGGCAGGCTGCATCATGATCAGGGTCGTGAGTTTGAAAACGAGCTCTTTAGGACTTTAAGAGAGAAAGCTGGAATCGGACACTCAAGGACCACACCGTATCACCCCCAATGTAATCCCGCCGAGAGATTTAATCGGACTCTCTTGCAGATGCTTAGGACACTCGGCGACAAAGAAAAGCAATGCTGGAAAGATCACCTTCAGCAAACAGTGCACGCTTACAATTGTACGCGGCATGAGTCAACAGGGTATTCCCCTTACTTTCTGTTGTATGGGCATCACCCCCGTCTCCCAATAGACTTGTTGTTTGGCCTGGTTGGGGAGAAAAAAACTGTGTCTCACAAACATTATGCTGAGAAGTGGGCAGAAAAGATGACTGAGGCGTACAAGATAGCCAGTGACAATAGTAAACTGTCCAGCGCACGAGGCAAATCCTACTATGACAAAAAACTCAGGGGTGTCGTCTTGCATCCTGGGGACAGGGTCCTCGTTAGAAATCTTGGTGAAAGAGGTGGGCCTGGAAAACTCAAGTCATACTGGGAAAAGAGTATCTACGTAGTCAAAGCACAAGTAGCCGACAACCCTGTGTATGTCGTCTACCGAGAAGCAGGAGATAAGGATAAGACTAGAGTGCTTCACCGTAACTTGTTACTACTTGTGAATGACTTGCCAGTTGAGGCTCCACAGCACATTCCTGAACCTACACCAAAGAGACAAACAAAATCAAACAACCTGCCAGGGAACAGAGGCAGGAGAAGGCAACAGACTGAAACAAGTGACTCAGACTCTGAAGGGAGCAATGGAATATTCTGGTTGAGGCTTCCTGTAAAAGAAAGAGAGCCCATCAAAGGAAAGACTTACCATAGGATATCTACTGCAGAACAGCCTGACCCAGTCTCCGCTGAAGAAAACAGTCATGCGAAGGTACCTGTCAGGGAAGAAAGCTGTATTGGCCGGCCAGTCAGCCAAGATCAAGTCAGTCTAGGAGACAACTTTCCAGAGGTGCTTTCACTACATGACCCAGTCCCATCAGAAAGCGCAGATGATGAACTGTCAATTCCAAATGAGGACGAACTGTCTGCACGCACCCCTCCACATTGTCCTACTAGCGACATCAGAAGGTCGACTAGAGAGAGGAAACCAAGGCAGATGCTGACATACCAAACACTGGGTGAACCATCGTACCAGCCTCATCCTACAGTTGCAACGCTCTCCTCACCCTACATGCCACCATGGACAGTTCCTTATTATATTCCAACACCCACAGGCTTTACACCTCACCTTCCATATGCTTACACACCTTACATATACACACCTTTGTTATATTGAATAAGTGTATGTGTCAATGTTTTTGATATAAATTGAGGTTTGAATGCCAGGAGCCATTCTTATTTTGTCAGGGAGCGTGTGACACACTGTAATGTGTGGTCACATTATGTGATTTAATTTTTGTATATTGTATAAGCTTTTAGGTGTAGTTTTGTTAAGGAAGGACCTTAATCTTGTGATTTTTGTTGGAGATCCAACATGTGGTGTGATCCCTAGTTACGCCACAAGGGGGCACTTCCGCCCAGTGAGATGGTTTAGTGTGACGCTACTGCTCGTCTTCAGATCTGGCAGAAGCGAGAGAGGAAACACACTACCTGTCGTCCATCTCATGATTTATCTGTTTTTTTCAGGTTAGTAAGTAATAAGGCCACACATGTGGTCCACATAATTTACATGACAAATAAGGGTAAAACCCAACCAGCAGTTTGTTTTGCTGAGATCTGTATTCGTCTGTTTCGCTCATTGAAATGTGTTACGATCGAGAGTAGGAGCTAGCTTAGCTCGCCACATCCACCCTCTTGTAACAAAAGTACACCACGGCTCCTGTATATTTGAGTTAATGTGTTCGCAGAGACAGTTTGATGTGTTGTCACTGTTATTGTCTAAAGTTAGTGTAATAACCTATAATAATTCTGATCGCTCTGCAATGTTGATGTGGAGATTTCCACTATACAGATACGCCATTAGTATATGGTACAGTACTGGAATGTTTGCTTTATCAAACTATGTGTGAAAAAAGTGTGATTTATAGCTCTTAGTAACAAACAACAGAGATGACTGTTTAGATTTTTGTTTATAGTATTTTAGTTTATTCTGATTTTGGGCTTTGGGAATGTGAGACAAAGATGTTAAGAAGTTTTTGCAACCTGTTGTGAACGCATGAATGTGCTTAAATAAAGATCTGGCAGAAGCGAGAGAGGAAACACACTACCTGTCGTCCATCTCATGATTTATCTGTTTTTTTCAGAACCAGACATAATCTGTCAGCCGCCCTCTTGCTTGGGGTGTGTTACATATGCAGATGTGGGCAATTCCTTCATTATGTCATTATCAATCAAGAAGATAAATTGCCTGGAGCTGATTTGAGGCGTGGTACTTGCATTTGGAATATTTTGCTGTGAACAGTAGTGTTGTGCAGATCACTATTGAAGTTTTTGGTTCAAATATCGATTCCTCCAGTAACAGTTATTAATGTGCTAGAATCAATTCTCATATTAAAATATCATTTTTTTTAGTAATATGGAGTAAATTTGTAGTTTATCACTAACAGGAACATGGTGGAAAGAAACTATATCATTTGGATCATCTAACTTGGAAGATGATTATATGGAGGTATTCTAATAATTGTTTTCTTGTACTCACAATAGTCATATGCAAAATAAGGCTGTATAAATGTGTCGCAGCCCTTTGGCGTGCACACTCAACAATGGCCAAGCGTAAATGGAGTCATGTGTGGATGTATTTTACCTCCACAAACAGCCAAGATGTGGTTTGCAATACATGTGGCAAGACAGTGAGGTGTTGTGGCAACACCACTAACCTCATCAAACACCTCAGAGTAAATCATATCACAGACTATGACGAGCTTATGTTGAGGGGAACTGAAGATGAGGAGAGGACAGGAAAGGTGCAGCTAGGGTGAGACAGACATCTTGTAAGAGTCCTTTAGAGCTGCAGGAAGGCAAGTGTTCAAATAGCACACAACTTCAGGGTTGTTGTTTTTTTATTTCTATATAATTCTGCATTATTAAGCAATAAGAACAAGTAGTCTGATGTCCTGTAATCATTATGAAGCTATAATTTGAAATACAATAAAACATTACATTTTTGTACAAAGTATCGGATCAGTATTGTCGATGCCACCCTGAATTTTACTTAGTATTGGATCGGAAAGGAAATCAGTAGTATCGCACATCACTAGTGAATAGACAACATGCAGTCAAAGCAGCTCTCCGTGTAGGTGGAACAAGCCATCCTCAAGCTCTGAAAATGGGAAAATCCCATCCAAGAAATTGCTACAATATTAGGAGTGGCAAAATTTACAGTTTGGTACATCCTGAGAAAGAAACAAAGGATTGGTGAACTCAGCAATGCAAAAAAGACCTGAATGTCAAAGAAAGACAACGGGGGTGGATGATCGCAGAATCATTTCCCTGGTCATAAGAAAACCCCTTTACAACAACCAGATGGCTTTGTTTTTCAGTGAGACGATGATCCCAAACACACTGCCAAAGCGATGTCTCAATACTGCTGGGTTACAGCACAGACTATAGATGTCTCTGTCACGGCTAGACGGTCCTCACCGGTCGCCTTGCCAATTTTTGTTGTGTTTGTGTGTACTTTGTGGTGTTCTCCTCTCCATCCTGTGCGTGTGTTTGTATGCGGGAACATGTACTTCCGGAAGCCGTGGCACGGAACGGCAGCTGACCCGGGGGGAGTATCCTGAGCTGGAATTGCCACACCTGTGCTTGATCACTTCACCGGCTGCTACTAATCCGAAGCAGACCTATTTAACGGCGCGGTCGGGTCACAACCAACGCTGGAACGTTGAGCTAAACCGGGTAGCGTAGTCGCGATTAGCGTACCTAGTTTGAGAAGGAGAGAGAACGTTTAAGTTACCGTGCGTGTGTTTTTATCATCTGCCTCCAGGATCCAGGGATCGGAGGAGGAGCGGGCACAAGAAGAAGTAGTTTTGGATAATCACTGCACTGTCACCGCGGAGATAAGTCACCGTATCCCTGCACTGCCCTTTTGGATTACAGACTTGAACTGTTGTCTTATTTTTTTTCACTGTGAATAAATTCACTGTCACCCTGCAAGAAGTCTCGCACCTGAGTCCTTTAACCCAATTCACCATGACAGTCTCACGATTTTACAGCTCTTTTTAAAGCATAATGATTATTTCAAACGTATTATCTGCTTCACTATGGACAAAAGTAGATGTTTTATTTGTTTCTTTGAAACTGCGCTGGTTATCCTTGCTATTCTGATGGCATCTCTGAAGTGAGTCACATAAGTGGTGAATTATGAGTCAGTTCAATTCCCCAACCAATCACATACTTTAAAAATAGCCCCTATGACCACAGAATGTATCTTACAATTACACACACACACACTGTGAGAGGATTTCTTTAAATCACCCCGCAATTCTTCAGCTGAGACACTTGAGTTAGAAAACACAAACACTGCAGTTGTCTTTACTCGCGAGGACAAGTGACAGAGCGCTCGTACACGTAAGAGACACTCACGGACTTGTGGTCTGTCACCGTCCTGCTTTCTTTATTTATACAAGAGAAATGAAAACATTCGTTCAGTGACATAAGCATGTGATTGTGTGTGTGTGTAAGGTCAGAACTGCTTGTTCAACTTCTTACTATCGCTTGTGGGAAGATTCAGATACAAATATCAGAACACGTTTTCATAAAGAACAATCAGTTCTAAGCAAGGAAAAGATCATCATGCAGCATTCTATCACAAATAAACTTATATCATTAAAAGCTTGTGCTGACTAAACAAATACAATTTTCTACTGACACACACAAAAAAAAATTCTGCTTTATTTATTTACCCACCTCGTATTTAACTGATCTAGTTTGTCTTATTTCCATTATCTACAGTATGTTATTATATGGAAACAAGGAAAGCTTTCCCCTCATGAAGAGGCAGGTTATTAATGAATTACAATGAGACTACTGTGGGCACTGATGCTTTGGCTGGTTCGTTCTCCCATTAGAAGTACTCAATAGTGTCATGTTGACTCTTGGGGTGCTGCAGTCTGGTCAGCTGGAGCGTTCCTCCATAAGCCGGGAGTTTCTTGTAAACACGAAGGTGAACATATTCGCCTCCTCCCACATGGACCTGCAAGGAAATACAAGGAAACTTAAAGGAGATGCTTAATGTGCACATAGAAGTAATCCTGATCATTTTATTACAGCTGTGGTAAAGTAAGCCACAGCTGCGGGCCAAACAACATGCTAAGATGTGAAAAGGAGAATCCACGTCTTCATCTATATAGAGTGCACGATGTTTCTAGTGTTCACAAACTAAGATGAGGGAGGGCATTACACAGCAGTAGTTTTGTTTGCTATCAATTTTGACAGCCCTATTAAAGATTAATATCAGTTTGTACACGCTCCAGATAGCTTTTCTTCAAATTCTTTCATTCTCACTCACTTTTGCAACTTTGTACTTTTGTGTTACTCGCAGCAATAACTCCACCTCATTGTTAGTCCATTTAAAAAACTCGGTGCTTTTCCTCAACATTTTGCTGTGAAGTTTTAAAGAGCTGGAAAGTAAATAAACTATCTTACAATGTGGAAAAGGGGCATCCACTTCTTTGGCTACATAGTGCATGATGGCTAGTGTTCACAAACAGAACATTTTTTGAGCTCTGTTATGGCTGTGACAGTTTTAACCATAACAGTTTAAGTTTTGTATGAACCTCCATATAAATTACCTGTCAATAGAAAATTGTACTTAGTAGTCAGTATAATCTTTTAGTGATATAAGTTTGCATATTATAGAATACTGCATGATGACCCTTTTATGACTTAGACTGTTGTTGGAATCAAGACTTGCTTTATAAATTCTTTCTCACAGTGATAATAGCTGAGCAAGCTGTTATCATTTCACTCCTGCCAGGAAGAGGGGAGCTGGAAGCTCTTATCTTCAAGAAGAGGGGCCACGTCCTTCAGAATAACACACACACACATACACCTGAACCACTTTTATCTTCACTCCCTACATACTAACATTCCTCTGTTAATGAATAGACGTATTCACTGTTGTATTACTTTTGTATATTAATAAAGGCAGGTGCAGGAGACAGAGCGCACATCACAGGGCCCCCACTCTGGTATGAGCGTTCTGTGATCATGCCCTTGCAAGTAAAAACTGCAGCGTCTGTGTGTTTCTACCTTTAGATTCTTAGCTGAAGAAGTGTCTTTAGAATAAATCTTTTGACATTACCACATAAACGCTTGAATTACAAACATTACCTTAATGAAGTAGTTGGTCCCAGCTACGAGCTGCGTTTTGTAGCTCTCTGCAGTGAAAACCTTGAAGTTTCTCCCGGTTTTCTGCTCTGCGAGAGGCTTCATCTGAAGAACAATAACAGCAACACCAACATGAAGCACAGGCCCCGTGTGTGCGAGTGTCAAATTTCACTTTTTTACTCACTGCATCACAGATCTTCTGAACTGCTTCATCAGCCTGCTTCTCCTCGGTCAACCCTCCGATCATTTTTACTCCGACAACATTTTGTTGGTAAAAAACGACCAGAAAGGTTATAAACACACGCCAATTCACAAGACTCCGCATTTTGGACCAGCGCACGGAAAGAGACGCGTCTGTTTGTAGGCTACAAAAAACCCCACATAAACACATTTTGGACAGTACCATCATCTTAGGGAGAAGGGGGTTGTGGGCGGTGCGGTATTTGCCAACATTATAAAAAAAAAGAGAAGCACACTTACATACGGAAATAATTACTTTTGTCCATTTTTTGTCTGTTTTTTACTGCATGTGTGGGTTAGTCTGAGCTGACGCTCGAGTCTGCCGGTGTTGTACCAAAGAATGATCGTCTGCCAAAAAGTGATTTCCTGTATTTACTAGAAACTGATTACTGTACTGCTATAAATTGTTGCTCTATGCAAAACATATGTCAAATGTATCCCTCACGCATCAGTGTAACTTTGTGCTGAACATTGCCCTCACGAATAATATCAAGTCATCTTGAGCCACAAACAACATTTCTGTAACAAGGTAGAATCCGCAATCAGTTTTTGGCACTGACTTATATATATCCTTTATTTATCCAGTTAAAAATAATCTTGCGTTGACATTAAAATTGTCTTTTTTAAGAGTAATCTGGCCAAGAGGACAGCAGAAACTGCAACAAATATAACAATAGTTCTGTAAACATAGTTTAAGTGGACACATACGGACCGGATTGGTTACCATGTAAATACAATAACACAGAGTTATACAGATACCTGAAAAACAGGCCATTTTTACATTTTATATATAACCCCTATGTAAACCAGCGCTGTGTCCCATTTCAGGGTTTGCACGCTTGAAGTACGCATTTTAAGTGCGGTTACGTCACCGACACGCGAGGACGGCTGTCCCAATTCGAAGTGTACTTGAAATGCATACTCCAAATGCGCCGTCGATTTTCCCAAATATCAAGCGTGGTCCGGTGCACGCTTCGTAGTCCCATATATCCCACAATTCATAGCGCGGCGGTGGGTATGGTTAATTTTGCCGCAAAATGCGGCAGAAGGGAGCGGCCGAAAAGTGAACTGTCAAAAGTAAGTACTGAATATGACGTCACTTATTCATGTGCGAATGTTTAATAATGAAGAACATTAAAACATTGCTGTTGGCCACATGTCGGCAAAGTTATGTGACACTAGTGATGTTTGTACTTTCAGCGTTAACTTGGTTTTAAAGCCTCTACTTCTAAATATACATATAGTCGACCTTAATCTTACAGAGAATCTGATGATTTTATGGATAATTAAAGTCAGTCATATATCCACAAACACAACAAGCTGAAAGTCAGTGATATAGATTATATATAAAATATATATATATATATATGTATATATCAATCATAATAATCTGACAATACTATAATATTGGCCATATTATATTTACATTACCATAGTGAGATGACTTTAGTCTCATGAACAACATTAACTAATTATTATTTACTAGCTAATCTTAAATGACTGTTCAGTACAGAAATGAAACCCAACATTCATATTTTACAGTCCTGTGGTCTCAGCCTCAGATACTCAACTAATCAAAGTGATGTCATGAAAAAAATTAATGACCAACAAAACAATTTTCTCCTTCATTTCTGTCACACAAAGCTGTATGTAACGTGTCTCGCGGTTAGTATCATGGTTGCTAGGCAACCTGAACAGCGCGACGAAGCATATACCGTCCCATTTCACAAGCCTCTCACTTCCGCACTTCTCGTACTTATAGTACGCACCGTACGTAGTACGCGTAGTGCGCGTACTTCAAGCGTGCAGACCCTGAAATGGGACACAGCCCAGGTCTCTCTTGAAAATGAGATTTTTAATCTCAATGTACGGTGGCCCTGAGAGGCCAAACGGACTGCAACTTCAGAAAACACTTTCAAAAAGAAAAATGCTGCAAAAAGAAAAACTCTTGCAAAAAGAAAAACGCTGCAAAAAGAAAAATGCTGCAAAAGCACACACAACACAACGGAAATAGGAAAAAAGACAACGGAAATGTTTCTGGGGAGACAATAACCGGACGGACCAGTTGCACGAACCAAAACATGTATGTATGGCTGTATCCCAATTCAGGGACTGTTTCCCAATTCAGTGTCTGCAGCCTTAAAGTACGCAGCCTTAACGGTCCTTAAGGGCCGCGTACTCAAAGATCGCTGCGGCCGGAAGTGCGGGCTTGTAGGCTTGTGAGATGGGACGGTCTAGCCTCCGTCGCGCTGCCCAGGTTGCCTAGCAACCACGATACTAACAGCTGGAAACGTTTCATACAGCTTTGTTTGACAGAAATGAAGGAGAACATATTTTGTACATTTGTTTCTACATGAGCTTTGTGTGATTTGATAAGTATCTGAGGCTGAGACCACAGGACTGTAAAACATGATTGTTGGGCTTCATTTCTGTACTGAACAGTCATTTAAGATTAGCTAGTAAATAACAATTAGCTAATGTTGTTCATGAGACTAAAGTCATCTCACTTTGGTAATGTAAATATAATATGGCCAATATTATATTAATCATTATTAGTTATTACAGCAGTGAACATGAATTCTGTCCCAAACACTGAGCTTCAGTAAAGATTCAAGTTGCATTTATTTATATTTCCTATCACCTTAAATCTTCACTTAAAGACACGTATCTGTGACAGTGTATATATAGATGTATTATATATAAGAGACAAATATTGTTCTTTTAATATGTTGGCATTACTAAATTTGGCTCAATGCTTATATATGTGCGGAAGAAGCAAATGTACGAGCTGTGATAACCGTTTCTGATAGAATGAAGAGTAGACTGATATATTAAATATTCCTTTATTGGGTGAGAAAATCAGACCATGTCATAACTGCTTTAAGTCATACAGAATAGATATCAGAGCCTTAAACAGGCTGACTTCTGCTAAATGGGTTAAACTGGGCACAAAGTCTACAAACACATAACATCATTATAGAATATGATGTAACACTATAGATCAACTTACCTCAGAATATATAAAGCATATAAACAATTACAGCAATATGATGCAACAAACACAGCAGTACTACTAATCCAAAATACT
Source organism: Neolamprologus brichardi (assembly GCF_056152115.1). Lineage (NCBI taxonomy): Eukaryota > Metazoa > Chordata > Actinopteri > Cichliformes > Cichlidae > Neolamprologus > Neolamprologus brichardi. The sequence goes on along the minus strand of NC_142112.1, from coordinate 23,599,781 downwards.
CAAAGCTTCATAGAACTGAAACAAACATTTATTTTTAGCTCCATTCTGCTGCTGATACATACTTTAGGTTTCTGAACATTAAACTTTTTCCTGCCTTTCATGGTGTGTAACTTGAAGGCCCTGAGTACTTTCTCCCACACTGAAAACACTGGAATGATCAAATTATTTGAACATGGTGGATCATCAGGGGTGCAAAGCCTCACAGATGATGTGCAGCAGTGGGTCCCTCAGTCTGTCCTCACTCTGGACACTTGCAGTTGTCACACATGGAAATCAAATGTGTGATAAGCTGCAGGATTCAAACACAAGTGTAACTTATAAATACATGTTCATACTTTTATTACACAATCAGAGAGAAAGAAAAAGAGAGAGAGTGCAGGACAGACAGACAGGTGACAGTCTCAGGTGTATACACTGCTACAAAACAGCACAAGAGGAGGAGGATTTTGTTTGTGTTATTACGAGTGCTAAACAAGAAGAGTTCCCAGATGGTACAGTGGACACATGTGTGACTGCTGTGATTAAAGCATCTTTCTTTCAGCTTAAGGAGTGAACCGTCAGCTCGTTCAAACACACGTTAAAGTCCGTTTGGCTCCACACCACCGAACAGAGGCAGCAATATAACATAGCTAACATTAACAGTGCAGTGAATCCTGCTTGTGCCGTGATATTCAGGACTGCAAACCAAGCAGCATCACTGACTTTCAGCTTGTTGTGTTTGTGGATATATGACTGGCTTTAATTATCCACAAAATCATCACATTCTCTGTAAGATTAAGGTCGACTATCGAACGGTGTATATTTTAAAGTAAAGGCTTTAAAACAAAGTAAACGCTGAAAGTACAAACATCGCTAATGTCACATAACTTTGGCCAACAGTAATGTTTTAATGTTCTTCATTATTAAACATTTGCACATAAATAGGTGACATAATATTCAGAACTTGCTTTTGAAAGTTTACTCTTTGGCCGCTTCCACTTCTTTGAAGTGTCACCCAGTCCAAGTACACTTGTTAGCATGTTTTGGTTCGTGTAACTGGTCCGTCTGGTTATTGTCTCCCCAGAAACATTTCCGTTGTCTTTTTTCCTATTTCCGTTGTGTTGTGTGTGCTTTTGCAGCATTTTTCTTTTTGCAGCGTTTTTCTTTTTGCAGCATTTTTCTTTTTGCAGCATTTTCCTTTTTGCAAGTGTTTTTCTTTTTGCAGCATTTTTCTTTTTGCAGCATTTTTCTTTTTGCAAGTGTTTTTCTTTTTGCAGCATTTTTCTTTTTGCAAGTGTTTTTCTTTTTGCAGCATTTTTCTTTTTGCAAGTGTTTTTCTTTTTGCAGCATTTTTCTTTTTGCAGCATTTTTCTTTTTGCAAGTGTTTTCTGAAGTTGCAGTCCGTTTGGCCTCTCAGTGCCACCGTAAATTGTCCTTATTATTCCTTTTAAAATGTTCAATGTACAACATGTTTCAGTTTTTACATTTAAAAATGATTCACTGCTTATAACACAAAAAAATTATTATTTTATTATTATTTATCATTTTGCTATAGCAACAGTAGTTTGGGGGCAATTATCAGCTGAAACAGGCCATGAGATCAAATTAGAAAGGTTTGATGGCCTCATCGCTGCTGTGGTTTTCATTTACGTCAGTTAGCTTGATCACTCCCACATCAGGTGGAACATTTTGACTGACATCCATCACAATGCACTTGGATCCTCCCACATCAACCTGCACGCAAAAGAGACAAAAAACATGTTGTATGTTTGACACTAAATATCTTCATTAACACTTTTAATAGCAAATCTGAAGTGTTTTTTCTTGTCTTCCGATTCCAGTGAATTTTTTATAATGAATATGACAGAAGTACTTACCTCGATTCGATAGGATTCCGTTCCATTCTCATGCCCAACAGAGTAATTAAGAGCAAGGAATTCACTGAATATCTTCATGGTCTTTGCCTCCACTAAGAACTTAATCTGTGTTTGAACAAATTAGAATATGATGTAAATCCAGAGTGACGTACAAATTAGAGCTTTTGGTTGTGAAGATTATGAAGAATGAAGATAGAATAAAGCTCACCTGATCACAGATCCTCTAAATTCTTGGAGTAGCAGGAATTGCAGCCATTCTGAAAGAAATGGAGACATAAGATATCTGCGTTTATGAATCCAGTTGGTTATCACACATATTTATACCGAAATTTAGCAGAAGGTGTCTCCCATACATAAAGGGTGGAGCTATGAATCCAAGCACTGCCCTCACATTATTATGTTACTAATAGTTGGTGACTTACTCCCCAGCTCCAGCTTACACTTTTGCATGTCACCTAAATTATAATTGTGAAATACAAATATTTGCATGCAAAAAAATTCAAATTCACAGACAGAGCAAGATTTACTAAGCTCGGTAAATTAGTCGTGATAACAAGAATGTGCCACTGAGAGTGGAAAAATTCTTTGTGATCTACTAGCAATGCAAAGATGCAGCCAGTTCATTTGAATAATTAGCAACATAAACCAAGAGCAGGCAGACAAACTTGTCGAAAACAAGAATCCAGGAAAGTGACTTCTTCAGACTTCAGACTGAAGAAGTCACTTGGATGAGTGACGAAACGTTTCTCCCACAAAACGCTACGTCCACATGAACAGATTCAACTTTTGGAGACTCTTCCTGCATGGGTTGATTACCAAATAATTTTATGTGAAGGTTGTTCATACCATCTAGATATTGTAATAATCAAAGTTGTGATATGTCAGAGAACTTAAAAGAAGACACATTCACAAAAGGTAAAATCAGACACTTTATTTCACAACCAAGATGGAAACGTCAAACAAAAATTAAGAGGGGAAGATTTATAATTCCTGGAAGACAACAAACACCATACCGGTTATATAATGTAAAATACACATGACACCTTCCATTTGCAGTGCATAGAGCAAAGAGATCCATCCACTGCAGATCAAACACATTCAAAATAATGACACCGCACACAATGGAAACCCATCGATCGAATTGCCGTTTAATGCTGTTTGTCACCTTCATTCTAAATTTCTGATTGCGAGAGACTGAATAATAGCAGTGACACAAGTCAGCACCGCCCTCCATCCTTTTTTCTCAGCCTGCAGAAGTGCCTTCTGTTGATTGTCATTCATTTCACCTTTTTTAATCCTCACTACCAGTTCTTTCCATGCTCTCATGGAGTTATGGTGTTCAGGACTATTGTCATGTGAGGTGAGAAGAGAACTGGCATGCTTCCAGTCTGTCAGTCTGTTAAATTAATGTTAACTTAAAATATTTCTTAAACTACCGGTGGCTGCAACTTCTTTGACATTTCTATGAGCATACATTTGCATTAGTGTACACAAGTTATTTGGAATACACAGGATTCATAGTGGCAGCAAAGCATTTGCAAAATAATATGCAACACACACTGAAATGGCTGCTATTGGATCTTCATCCTCGGGATCAGACATTTGTAGAAACACATATGTGGCTGAGGAGGTGGACGGCTCCTTATCTTGGGCAGTGCCAGTGGTAGAGGCTGCTCCAAAATATTTTGTGCCCCTGAATAGAAACCCAATATAAAACTCAAAAACATGCATGCATCATTTTCATAATTAAAACAAATATATAATTTTGCCCAATTTATCAAATATTCAGAATTATATGTATAACAAGCATTTTATTGACTATGCTATCACAGCATCAGTGTTTGGACGTAATGCATTACTCTGTAATTACAGTAAGATAACTTTCCTAAATAATGTAGCCTAATAGTCTAAGGGATTTTATTTTTTGCTCAGTCAGCTAGATTTGCCATACATTGAGAATGGGAGTCAAATCAACAATTCACTTTTTCCAATTAATGGCCAATTAATATTAGAATAGAATAGAATAGAATAATCCTTTATTTGTCCCACAAGGGGAAATTTGGTTTATTATATTATGCTTAAGATTAAAAATATCAGTGACTACTGTTTTCCATATCACAACTAATGAATGTTATCTTGTTTGAGGATACATATCATGCACAATACCTGCCATTATTCAATGACACATCTGATTACCTTTATCTTTTGCTCGTTTCTCCTCCTATTCTTTTCTCTTTTTTCTAAATTAAGCGCCTGATGACTTTGATCTTTTCTTGTCCATTTTCCATCTGTGTTAATTTTACACTCCAGTATCAACACCCAGTAAACTTAAAAATACAGAGCAAACCTGCTGTAACTGACTGAACCTACAGGGCTAAACGCATCAAGTAACCACTAAGGAAATGTAATCACTCTTTTTATTCTTTTTTTAAAAATTGGACAAACAGATCCTGTTAAGAAGGGACAGGCTTTAAATATGTGACAGAACTGAGTCTGCTGTCTTATTAGAGCAAAAATAATAATAAAAGAACTTTTTTTCTGTCCCCAGTTAAAGTTGATGCAGTCAGAGCTTAACGTTGAAGAAGTTGTAAATGACAGAAGTCTGAAGGTACAGATTGCTCGCTGTTCTCATCACTGACTCGTTCTACAGTCACACATAATGAGCCTGTCACGCTGGACGGAGGCCAGCAACTTGAACAGAACCCAAGCGCAGACACACAGTGGAGGCAAGAGGGTGTTTTAACACAATTTATTGGTGAATATATAATATGGTTGAAAACACAATAACGTGGCAAACTGCGGTGTGGAAACGTAGCCGTGGAACTATTAGCGTGGCATGAACGTGAGGACAACTGGATATAGACAGGTAAGTATTGGTCACACTGGGGAGAGAGGAGAGCGGCGTTAGAGCTGGGTTGAAGTGGATTAACAGAGAGGGTAAGTATGAGAGTCTTTTCAGCTTACTTGCAGGCTGACCTGGGGTTCGGTGGATCCAAAGTGGTGAGTGAGCAGGAGGGCAGGCAGGTGAGGTATGGAGATATTTCTTAGTGAGGTGGAAAGGAGCTGAGATCCAAGTGGTGAGCAGCAGTCGACACTGGAGAATAGGTCCTGAAGTACAAGAAACAGCTTGAGTCAAACAACTTGAGATTAGCAGCATGAACGTGGGAGCCGGTTACCAACATCAGGTAGTTGACGAACTGGCAGGGAGGAGATGACAGCGCAGAGCTTAAATCCTTCTTTGGTCTGATTGCCCCAATTAGCTCCAGATGCGTGAAGCTGAGGAAGTCCTGCCCACGTGCGGAGCCAAGGGTTCTCTGGCACTGATGGAAAATCCCAGCTGCTCACCCAGACCATGACAGAGCCGTCGTTATCATGTGTTACTTACTGACGTTTCCTCGGTTCAGGTTTTCAACGAAAGGTGCAGAATCCACTACACGCCTCCGAAGGTGAAATGAAGTCCTGCTTCATGAAAGGAGCTCTTTCACTCGAGGTTTAAATCCAGGCTGGAGCTGAAACTGTGAACTGCTGCTGAGTCCTCGCTGCAGGCTGTTCACCACCCAGACATCTCTGACCTCTTCCCCGACACACAAATATATTCCAGTGTCATTACTGTATTAATTTACCATCATTGTAAAACAGTCGCCCGTGTGCTTCTTCCAAGACAAAATTATTGTACAAAAAGAGTTTTTTAAAAATGGAGTCAAATGGTTGTCTGAGTTTGAAATCATTTGTTGACCTTAGACGTCCTTTTTACATGTATTGAATTCAAATGTTTACTATGCACTGTCTTCATCAGGAATCGGTTCAACAACTGCTGGGTTGATGGATTACTGTGACATTTTGGACGAGTCTTCATCAGTCCATCCCTCAGGATGAGATCTACAAGCTTTGATCATTCTTTAACTTTTCATACAGTGTCAAAAATCTGTCTGTCCAAAAATTTGATTTGGTACCAAATCACCAGCAAAGAGAACGACACTTCCATCTGCCTCAAGTGTACCTTATAAGAAATCGCCAATCCTCCAAACTAAGTCGTCGTTGTTAAACGTGATCTGTTGTACTTGCTTAACAACAGGAGCTGTATTCACTACGTACGTTGGTATTTTACTTTTGAGTGCTTCTGCCTTGATCTGATAATTTTCTCTGATTATCAGAGATGTAAAGATCTCTCAACAAGAAAAGGACTAAAACTTCTATTTCACGGAGGACGTGTGACTGGTCCTGGTGTCATGGATGACACGTTCTATCACTGTTTCCCGACTGAATAAACAGAAGCACTGCAGTGGTCTGTCGCAGCCTCCTGTCAGCAGAGTGATCACACAAGCTCCAGCAGTCCAGTACTTGCAGTTTGTTTCATTTCCACTGGAGGGCCCCACCTGATCACAAACGGGTATTAGTGGTATTAATTGTTGTTGGTTTAATAAAAGCTGAGTCTTCCTCCTCTTAAAACACTTGAGTAGATTTTCTTTCTAAAATTTCCACCATTAGAAATAAAGCAAGCAAATATATTTACTCCTGTGAGCTGTGTTTTCAAACATTTTTAGGCTGATGCAGATATTTCTTGAAACCCTTCTTACTTTTATGAACATAAATTCTCAAATTTTTTTGACCAAACCACACAGATGATGAACACAGCCAGTTAAAAATAAAAACATTGTGCTGTATCTTAAAAGACTTGCAGAGAAGTCATAAACATTTGCTGAAGGTACTGGGATTGTCATTCCACGAACAAGAATAACAGAATATGTGCAAAACAGTACAGATGACAGCAGACTTCAGGAGGAGCCCATCTCCATTATCCCTGCTCACCTTACTCAGCAGCGTCCAATCATCCAATATAGACACTAACATCAAAGCAGTCCAACAGAGCGCTACAGGGCACTGTAATCCTCATGTATATACTCTCTATATAGTAACTACTTATTTTTTGCATACTTTTTTTCAACATCTTTGCACTCTGCAACATTGCACCATAAATAAAAATATGCTACATGTACTCTTTTTGTCTGTGTCATGTTGCTACTGTCAGTATTGTCTACATACATCTCTACATACAGTTCGATTTGTCGGTTCAGCTTTTTTCAGTGAGATCCAGCACAGTCACCTGCTGCTGTGATTATTTTGTCTCATTATAATTTTTCTCCGTGTCATGTTTATGCTTCTGTAATGAGAGGCATGGGTGTCTTCTCTTTAACTGATTATTCATGACCTAATATGAAAATATAAACTTTGAAGAATCAATGTTTTTGATGTAAAATCCACCAAGAGTTTTTCTGCACTTTTAAGGTTTAATTAAATATCAACTTTTTTTTCCACCAATGACATTTACTTCATGTCAATAAAACAATGAATTCACATTGTCTATGAGAAATACGACTTCATGACTCAAGGAATCAACAATTGAATGAGGTCCAGATGAAGGTAACTGGGTCCACCAACATGAACCTGGAGTCAAGAGAGATGAAATGCTTGTAGTGTGTTGAAGACTGAGGATGTTCAGGAGTTTGAAGAGCTGCCTACACCAATGAGTAGACTTCCCAGAATGGAAACAGCACTCTTTGTGCGGTTTGAGAAAACAGTCAAGTTGTTAAGAACTATGACTGAGAAGAATCCGCCTGTGTACAGCAGCAGGCTGCCTTCCTAGAATTTGGATATCCCCCGTGCGCTCGTCTCTGCATTATGTGCAGCTCTCTTGGAAAATTAAAACCACAGCAGCTTTTTATAGTATTTTTCATTCACTATCAGCTTAAGATTATTCAAATCATGCAACACAGTCACCAATCCCAGCAAATTCATCCCTAAGTCAGACTGTACAATACAGAAAACAAAAGAGCTACATCTCAGACTCTACAGGCTTCAGTTAGCATGTTAAATGTGAAAGTTCAGTTAGAAAAAGACCGAACAAAAACGGCCTGAGTTGAGCAATTAACCAAAGTGACAAACATTGCTCTAAATAATACTCCCCTAATCCAAGTAGTCACCCAAACCTGGACGTGGATTTAGAGGAATGAGGGCCATCTCACACATTTATTCAGAATAAAACAAGTTTAAATTAAAATTAAACAAATCAAAATCTTGAGGACGTATGTATTTTACGTGTTGGTGCAATGTTTAGGATGAGCTGGAGATATAACACTCATGCACCCTGAAAATTATGAAGGTCTAAATATGTGTCAAAGGGACTCACTGAACATCAGTGGATTTCTATGGGGCAAACATGCTTAAAGCAGCCACTGTGACCATTGCTGCAGAGCAGAATGAATGATACTGATGGGGACTGTGAGGGTTTGTAGTTAAATTCCTGCTCTTACAGGATCAGTGAGTGTCTGTTTAAAGATTATTAACATACTTTTACATCACTATGGAACACCAGCATTTCTGCAGAGGACAGAACCACCTGCTTTAAACTACCATGATGCTCTGTGTTGTGTTGTCATGGCAATGTGAAGTCAAATAAATGCAAATGTAGAAAAATGCACATTTAAAAGAGGACAAGAAGACAGGCAACTGGAAGAGCTTTTGAAGCAGGAAAACTTTTTATGGATTTCTCTTAATTTAACTGGATATTTTGCAAATACAAATCAAGGAGGAAACAAGGAGGCAGGTTGGATTATATTTGAGGACAGGACGCATGAAGGAGAAGCATGAGGAGAGAGAAAACAGCAGAGCGATGGTGCAGAGCTAATCGTGGATCAAGTCAAAGAAGCAAGCATCAAAACTGTGAGTAAACATAACACACAAAGAGTTAAAAATTACTGTGCTGATTAAGGAAACATTACATTTGGTTAGTTTGGGGTCTCGAGCTTCAGGTTTGTGGGTTCAGTTAGTCACAAAATTGAGGAAAGACAAAAAATGTTTCTTTTGAAAGGTTGTTGGAGGATTCTTACTGTAAGAAATATCTGGGTGTGCATCTGTTTTTATTTAAAAAACAACAAAAGCTGAATTTTATTTATTCACATTGGAAAGGGAAAATTGGAGGATCAGAACAATAACGTGGCCAAATTTACTGTTTCCTTAATCAGAACAATAATTTTGATCTGAAGTAGAAATTTTGAAATGGGTTATTTTCTTTCTTCTCTACTGATCACTGTGTCACATGTTGAGTTACTTGTCAGTTTACATTAATGTTAATGGTAATTTTAAAAAAATGCAGTTTGTTTGTAATTTTGTAGAAAAAGGCTCTGCGCCTGTGTAAAACAAATCCACACCCCCCAAAATCACTGTAGATCAGAGTAGCTAAGCCCTGGTTAACTGCAATTAACAGGAGATGAAAAATATTGGAATGATTGAAAGAAACAAAGATTGCTTTAGGGTTTGAAGATTTGACTTTCTTATTGAAAGAGACGAAAACAAATCTATGTGTCACACTGAAAAATAAACTGAAAGCTTAAAAGATCTGTTGTTATACAAATGTGCAAACTTGTTTTAATGACATTAGAAAGAAAAATCAGATGTTTAAAAAGGTAATAAATAAAATTGATTTTTATATTACTTGAAAAAATGATGTTGGTCAGCACGGTTGTATTTTGAAAAATGCTGGGTCACCAGTAGGCTGAGATTTAATGTGATAAACTGAGGATAGGTAATATAATCTACACACTCGCTATTATTGTTGTAATCCATACACCAGTTAATATTTTATCAAACATCAATCATAATTGGTGATCAATGCAAGTTTTAAGCAATAATATTTATTTGCATTCACAACTAATTTACAAAATATGAAAAGAATCTTGTTTTTTTTAAGAAAAAAGACGTTTCTAACTGACTTCAAACTTTTGAGCTGTAGAGGAGATTGATGAGCACGCAATAAAGTGAACTTGTTAGGGAGAGTTTGCAGTCAAATCAATTTTTGATGATAGACACAGCTAAAAAAATGAGCGTTTTTAAGACACTGATGTGTGAACTGATCACATGGTTATAAACCAGGTGAAAATTGACTTCAAACTTTTGAGCTGTAGTGTAGATTGCAATGATAGCGTATAGTTATCTATTGCAGAAGAATATATAAAAGCATGAGGATAGAGAGACACTGTTAAAAAGTTATGAGCTGTCTTGATGCAGAGAAAGTGGAGTTTGTCATCCTTGAATGATGGGATTCAAGGATTGAATGATGCTCTGCCTCTGTGCTCAAGTTCAGACATAGGCTTTAAGCAACCATGAGCCACTGATACGCGTGATAGATTAATCAGCATGTATCAAGTGGGCTTGTTAAACAGCTCTGATAGGAGAAAGTCAATGAGCACGCAATAAAGTGGACTTGTTAGGGCCAGTTTACCATCAGCCTTGCTAAAGTTGAACTTCATTTGTATTTAAAGACACACTTTAAAGAAAATTCTTATTTGAAACTGGTGATAAAATCCAGGTCAGATACAGTTACATACAAACATACAGTACACACTGCTGCTCAAAGGTCAGAGGTCAGTTAGAAAAGTCCCTGATTTTAATAAAAAATTGGTTTTAATGTAATATCACATGAAGGTTATCAGTAATGTTTTCACAGCTTTAATCAAATCATTCATCATCCATAAGTTGTGATGGAAAAATGTCTGCAAGCGTGCAGGAGCCCATTTTTAGAGACAATCACTCCTGTGTTATAATGTTCATTGAAGTTTATCAGGTGAGATGACCAATAGATGATAAGAAATATACTCTTACTAATTATTAGAGTTGAAAAGTACTTTGCTAAGCAAAATTAAATGAGGTTAGGCTGCAACTTGAAACGTTTACATAAAAGGTTCAGTTGGTGATGCATGAAAGAAAAATAATTTTCTTCTACAAATCTATTGGAAAATTCTGATTGTAAAAAATGAAAAATATTCAAAGAGTGAAACTGTTGGAAAAGTGAAGGTTTTGTGCAGCTGGGTGTTGCAGCCTCTTTAGAGGAAAATGTAAACTTGGTTTAACGAGGTTAAAAACAGAAACTGGGATGATCCAGACACATTTATTGTTTCTTTAATCTCCACAATAGTTTGAGTTTGTGCTAAAATGTCTTAAAAAGCTGTTTTGAGTTATAAATTAGGCTTTTAATGTGTTAAACTTGCATTAGATAAGACAATGTACCACTGAACACAGGAGGGATTATTGCTGAAAATGGGTCTCTGAACACCTCTGTAGATATTCTATTAAAAATCATTCATGATTTGTGATCAGTGTTAATATTAAGCATTTATATGATTATTTTGATAAATTGCTGTGATTCAATCTGAAACCAAATTTGAGTCTATTCAGAAAACAAGAGATTTCTAATTCACCTCAGACCTTTAAGCTGTGGTCTACATTGTAATTATTGATTAGAGCAGATGATATGAGACCATCAGGAGAGACTGTTAAAAAGTTATGAGCTGTCTTGATGCAGAGAAAGTGGAGTTTGTCATCCTTGAATGATGGGATTCAAGGATTGAATGATGCTCTGCCTCTGTGCTCAAGTTCAGACATAGGCTTTAAGCAACCATGAGCCACTGATACGCGTGATAGATTAATCAGCATGTATCAAGTGGGCTTGTTAAACAGCTCTGATAGGAGAAAGTCAATGAGCACGCAATAAAGTGGACTTGTTAGGGCCAGTTTACCATCAGCCTTGCTAAAGTTGAACTTCATTTGTATTTAAAGACACACTTTAAAGAAAATTCTTATTTGAAACTGGTGATAAAATCCAGGTCAGATACAGTTACATACAAACATACAGTACACACTGCTGCTCAAAGGTCAAAGGTCAGGTAGAAAAGTTCCTGATTTTAATAGAAAATTGGCTTTAATGTAATATCACATGAAGGTTATCAGTAATGTTTTCACAGCTTTAATCAAATCATTCATCATCCATAAGTTGTGATGGAAAAATGTCTGCAAGCGTGCAGGAGCCCATTTTTAGAGACAATCACTCCTGTGTTATAATGTTCATCGAAGTTTATCAGGTGAGATGACCAATAGATGATAAGAAATATACTCTTACTAATTATTAGAGTTGAAAAGTACTTTGCTAAGCAAAATTAAATGAGGTTAGGCTGCAACTTGAAACGTTTACATAAAAGTTTCAGTTGGTGATGCATGAAAGAAAAATAATTTTCTTCTACAAATCTATTGGAAAATTCAGATTGTAAGAAATGAAAAATATTCAAAGAGTGAAAGAAAAGTGAAGGTTTTGTGCAGCTGGGTGTTGCAGCCCCTTTAGAGGAAAATGTAAACTTGGTTTAACGAGGTTAAAAACAGAAACTGGGATGATCCAGACACATTTATTGTTTCTTTAATCCCCACAATAGTTTGAGTTTGAGCTAAAATGTCTTAAAAAGCTGTTTTGAGTGATAAGTTAGGCTTTTAATGTGTTAAACTTGCATTAGATAAGACAATGTACCACTGAACACAGGAGGGATTATTGCTGAAAATGGGTCTCTGAACACCTCTGTAGATATTCTATTAAAAATCATTCATGATTTGTGATCAGTGTTAATATTAAGCATTTATATGATTATTTACGCTTTTGATTAATTGCTGTGATTCAATCTGAAACCAAATTTGAGTCTATTCAGAAAACAAGAGATTTCTAATTCACCTCAGACCTTTGAGCTGTGGTCTACATTGTAATTATTGATCAGAGCAGATGATATGAGACCATCAGGAGAGACTGTTAAAAAGTTATGAGCTGTCTTGATGCAGAGAAAGTGGAGTTTGTCATCCTTGAATGATGGGATTCAAGGATTGAATGATGCTCTGCCTCTGTGCTCAAGTTCAGACATAGGCTTTAAGCAACCATGAGCCACTGATACGCGTGATAGATTAATCAGCATGTATCAAGTGGGCTTGTTAAACAGCTCTGATAGGAGAAAGTCAATGAGCACGCAATAAAGTGGACTTGTTAGGGCCAGTTTACCATCAGCCTTGCTAAAATTGAACTTCATTTGTATTTAAAGACACACTTTAAAGAAAATTCTTATTTGAAACTGGTGAAAAATCCAGGTCAGATACAGTTACATACAAACATACACACTGCTGCTCAAAGGTCAGAGGTCAGTTAGAAAAGTCCCTGATTTTAATAAAAAATTGGCTTTAATGTAATATCACATGAAGGTTATCAGTAATGTTTTCACAGCTTTAATCAAATTATTCATCATCTATAAGTTGTTATGGAAAAATGTCTGCAAGCGTGCAGGAGCCCATTTTTAGAGACAATCACTCCTGTGTTATAATGTTCATTGAAGTTTATCAGGTGAGATGACCAATAGATGATAAGAAATATACTCTTACTGATTATTAGAGTTGAAAAGTACTTTGCTAAGCAAAATTAAATGAGGTTAGGCTGCAACTTGAAACGTTTACATAAAAGGTTCAGTTGGTGATGCATGAAAGAAAAATAATTTTCTTCTACAAATCTATTGGAAAATTCTGATTGTAAGAAATGAAAAATATTCAAAGAGTGAAAATGTTAGAAAAGTGAAGGTTTTGTGCAGCTGGGTGTTGCAGCCCCTTTAGAGGAAAATGCAAACTTGGTTTAATGAAGTTAAAAACAGAAACTGGGATGATCCAGACACATTTATTGTTTCTTTAATCCCCACAATAGTTTGAGTTTGTGCTAAAATGTCTTAAAATCTGTTTTGAGTGATATGTTAGGCTTTTAATGTGTTAAACTTGCATTAGATAAGACAATGTACCACTGAACACAGGAGGGATTATTGCTGAAAATGGGTCTCTGAACACCTCTGTAGATATTCTATTAAAAATCATTCATGATTTGTGATCAGTGTTAATATTAAGCATTTATATGATTATTTTGATTGATTGCTGTGATTCAATCTGAAACCAAATTTGAGTCTATTCAGAAAACAAGACATTTCTAATTCACCTCAGACCTTTGAGCTGTGGTCTACATTGTAATTATTGATTAGAGCAGATGATATGAGACCATCAGGAGAGACTGTTAAAAAGTTATGAGCTGTCTTGATGCAGAGAAAGTGGAGTTTGTCATCCTTGAATGATGGGATTCAAGGATTGAATGATGCTCTGCCTCTGTGCTCAAGTTCAGACATAGGCTTTAAGCAACCATGAGCCACTGATACGCGTGATAGATTAATCAGCATGTATCAAGTGGGCTTGTTAAACAGCTCTGATAGGAGAAAGTCAATGAGCACGCAATAAAGTGGACTTGTTAGGGCCAGTTTACCATCAGCCTTGCTAAAGTTGAACTTCATTTGTATTTAAAGACACACTTTAAAGAAAATTCTTATTTGAAACTGATGATAAAATCCAGATCAGATACAGTTACATACAAACATACAGTACACACTGCTGCTCAAAGGTCAGAGGTTAGTTAGAAAAGTTCCTGATTTTAATAGAAAATTGGCTTTAATGTAATATCACATGAAGGTTATCAGTAATGTTTTCACAGCTTTAATCAAATCATTCATCATTGATAAGTTGTGATGGAAAAATGTCTGCAAGCGTGCAGGAGCCCATTTTTAGAGACAATCACTCCTGTGTTATAATGTTCATCGAAGTTTATCAGGTGAGATGACCAATAGATGATAAGAAATATACTCTTACTAATTATTAGAGTTGAAAAGTACTTTGCTAAGCAAAATTAAATGAGGTTAGGCTGCACCTTGAAACGTTTACATAAAAGTTTCAGTTGGTGATGCATGAAAGAAAAATAATTTTCTTCTACAAATCTATTGGAAAATTCAGATTGTAAGAAATGAAAAATATTCAAAGAGTGAAAGAAAAGTGAAGGTTATGTGCAGCTGGGTGTTGCAGCCCCTTTAGAGGAAAATGTAAACTTGGTTTAACGAGGTTAAAAACAGAAACTGGGATGATCCAGACACATTTATTGTTTCTTTAATCCCCACAATAGTTTGAGTTTGAGCTAAAATGTCTTAAAAAGCTGTTTTGAGTGATAAGTTAGGCTTTTAATGTGTTAAACTTGCATTAGATAAGACAATGTACCACTGAACACAGGAGGGATTATTGCTGAAAATGGGTCTCTGAACACCTCTGTAGATATTCTATTAAAAATCATTCATGATTTGTGATCAGTGTTAATATTAAGCATTTATATGATTATTTACACTTTTGATAAATTGCTGTGATTCAATCTGAAACCAAATTTGAGTCTATTCAGAAAACAAGACATTTCTAATTCACCTCAGACCTTTGAGCTGTGGTCTACATTGTAATTATTGATTAGAGCAGATGATATGAGACCATCAGGAGAGACTGTTAAAAAGTTATGAGCTGTCTTGATGCAGAGAAAGTGGAGTTTGTCATCCTTGAATGATGGGATTCAAGGATTGAATGATGCTCTGCCTCTGTGCTCAAGTTCAGACATAGGCTTTAAGCAACCATGAGCCACTGATACGCGTGATAGATTAATCAGCATGTATCAAGTGGGCTAATTAAACAGCTCTGATAGGAGAAAGTCAATGAGCACGCAATAAAGTGGACTTGTTAGGGCCAGTTTACCATCAGCCTTGCTAAAGTTGAACTTCATTTGTATTTAAAGACAGACTTTAAAGAAAATTCGTATTTGAAACTGGTGATAAAATCCAGGTCAGATACAGTTACATACAAACATACACACTGCTGCTCAAAGGTTGGAGGTCAGTTAGAAAAGTCCCTGATTTTAATAAAAAATTGGCTTTAATGTAATATCACATGAAGGTTATCAGTAATGTTTTCACAGCTTTAATCAAATCATTCATCATTGATAAGTTGTGATGGAAAAATGTCTGCAAGCGTGCAGGAGCCCATTTTTAGAGACAATCACTCCTGTTCATTGAAGTTTATCAGGTGAGATGACCAATAGATGATAAGAAATATACTCTTACTAATTATTAGAGTTGAAAAGTACTTTGCTAAGCAAAATTAAATGAGGTTAGGCTGCAATTTGAAACGTTTACGTAAAAGGTTCAGTTGGTGATGCATGAAAGAAAAATAATTTTCTTCTACAAATCTACTGGAAAATTCTGATTGTAAGAAATGAAAAATATTCAAAGAGTGAAACTGTTGGAAAAGTGAAGGTTTTGTGCAGCTGGGTGTTGCAGCCCCTTTAGAGCAAAATGTAAACTTGGTTTAATGAGGTTAAAAACAGAAACTGGGATGATCCAGACACAATTATTGTTTCTTTAATCCCCACAATAGTTTGAGTTTGTGCTAAAATGTCTTAAAATCTGTTTTGAGTGATAAGTTAGGCTTTTAATGTGTTAAACTTGCATTAAATAAGACAATGTATCACTGAACACAGGAGGGATTATTGCTGAAAATGGGTCTCTGAACACCTCTGTAGATATTCTATTAAAAATCATTCATGATTTGTGATCAGTGTTAATATTAAGCATTTATATGATTATTTTGATTGATTGCTGTGATTCAATCTGAAACCAAATTTGAGTCTATTCAGAAAACAAGACATTTCTAATTCACCTCAGACCTTTGAGCTGTGGTCTACATTGTAATTATTGATTAGAGCAGATGATATGAGGCCATCAGGAGAGACTGTTAAAAAGTTATGAGCTGTCTTGATGCAGAGAAAGTGGAGTTTGTCATCCTTGAATGATGGGATTCAAGGATTGAATGATGCTCTGCCTCTGTGCTCAAGTTCAGACATAGGCTTTAAGCAACCATGAGCCACTGATACGCGTGATAGATTAATCAGCATGTATCACGTGGGCTTGTTAAACAGCTCTGATAGGAGAAAGTCAATGAGCACGCAATAAAGTGGACTTGTTAGGGCCAGTTTATCATCAGCCTTGCTAAAGTTGAACTTTTTTTGTATTTAAAGACAGACTTTAAAGAAAATTCTTATTTGAAACTGGTGATAAAATCCAGGTCAGATACAGTTACATACAAACATACAGTACACACTACTGCTCAAAGGTCAGAGGTCAGTTAGAAAAGTCCCTGATTTTAATAAAAAAATGGCTTTAATGTAATATCACATGAAGGTTATCAGTAATGTTTTCACAGCTTTAATCAAATCATTCATCATCCATAAGTTGTGATGGAAAAATGTCTGCAAGCGTGCAGGAGCCCATTTTTAGAGACAATCACTCCTGTGTTATAATGTTCATTGAAGTTTATCAGGTGAGATGACCAATAGATGATAAGAAATATACTCTTACTAATTATTAGAGTTGAAAAGTACTTTGCTAAGCAAAATTAAATGAGGTTAGGCTGCAACTTGAAACGTTTACATAAAAGGTTCAGTTGGTGATGCATGAAAGAAAAATAATTTTCTTCTACAAATCTATTGGAAAATTCTGATTGTAAAAAATGAAAAATGTTCAAAGAGTGAAACTGTTGGAAAAGTGAAGGTTTTGTGCAGCTGGGTGTTGCAGCCCCTTTAGAGGAAAATGTAAACTTTGTTTAACGAGGTTAAAAACAGAAACTGGGATGATCCAGACACATATATTGTTTCTTTAATCCCCACAATAGTTTGAGTTTGTGCTAAAATGTCTTAAAAAGCTGTTTTGAGTGATAAGTTAGGCTTTTAATGTGTTAAACTTGCATTAGATAAGACAATGTACCACTGAACACAGGAGGGATTATTGCTGAAAATGGGTCTCTGAACACCTCTGTAGATATTCTATTAAAAATCATTCATGATTTGTGATCACTGTTAATATTAAGCATTTATATGACTATTTACACTTTTTATTAATTGCAGTGATTCAATCTGAAACCAAATTTGAGTCTATTCAGAAAACAAGACATTTCTAATTCACCTCAGACCTTTGAGCTGTGGTCTACATTGTAATTATTGATTAGAGCAGATGATATGAGGCCATCAGGAGAGACTGTTAAAAAGTTATGAGCTGTCTTGATGCAGAGAAAGTGGAGTTTGTCATCCTTGAATGATGGGATTCAAGGATTGAATGATGCTCTGCCTCTGTGCTCAAGTTCAGACATAGGCTTTAAGCAACCATGAGCCACTGATACGCGTGATAGATTAATCAGCATGTATCACGTGGGCTTGTTAAACAGCTCTGATAGGAGAAAGTCAATGAGCACGCAATAAAGTGGACTTGTTCGGGCCAGTTTATCATCAGCCTTGCTAAAGTTGAACTTTTTTTATATTTAAAGACAGACTTTAAAGAAAATTCTTATTTGAAACTGGTGATAAAATCCAGGTCAGATACAGTTACATACGAACATACAGTACACACTACTGCTCAAAGGTCAGAGGTCAGTTAGAAAAGTCCCTGATTTTAATAAAAAATTGGCTTTAATGTAATATCACATGAAGGTTATCAGTAATGTTTTCACAGCTTTAATCAAATCATTCATCATCCATAAGTTGTGATGGAAAAATGTCTGCAAGCGTGCAGGAGCCCATTTTTAGAGACAATCACTCCTGTGTTATAATGTTCATTGAAGTTTATCAGGTGAGATGACCAATAGATGATAAGAAATATACTCTTACTAATTATTAGAGTTGAAAAGTACTTTGCTAAGCAAAATTAAATGAGGTTAGGCTGCAACTTGAAACGTTTACATAAAAGGTTCAGTTGGTGATGCATGAAAGAAAAATAATTTTCTTCTACAAATCTATTGGAAAATTCTGATTGTAAGAAATGAAAAATATTCAAAGAGTGAAACTGTTGGAAAAGTGAAGGTTTTGTGCAGCTGGGTGTTGCAGCCCCTTTAGAGGAAAATGTAAACTTGGTTTAATGAGGTTAAAAACAGAAACTGGGATGATCCAGACACATTTATTGTTTCTTTAATCCCCACAATAGTTTGAGTTTGTGCTAAAATGTCTTAAAAATCTGTTTTGAGTGATAAGTAAGGCTTTAATGTGTTAAACTTAGAATCGAATAGAATAGAATAGAATAGAATTCAACTTTATTGTCATTGCACATGCACAGGTACAGGGCAACGAAATGCAGTTTGCATCCATCCAGAAGTGCTTTAGCCATGATATAGATATATTGCAATATATATTAGCAATAATATAGATATGTAAGTATATTACAGAAATGGGTCTATTATGGTATGTTATAATGTACACAGTATGAAGTATGTTATGAACATTCTATAAGTATGTACAGGCTGTAGTGAGTAGAAGCTATGTACAGGCTATGAACAGGATATAAATATGAAATAAAAAACTATACAGAAATCTGAGATATACAGTTATACAGAATTGTGAACTATGCAAGTTATAAATAGTTGTAGGATTAAAAATTATCGTATGTACAGAATGATTATTTACACAGAACTATACAGTAGTGCAGTTAAAATGAGTGAGATATGTGGATAATTTCTACAGAGGCTATATAAAGTGCTAGTGGTTGTGAGTGGTGGTTCAGTCCATGTTATTATTGTGTGTTTGAGGGTACAGTTGTCCATTGTGTGTGTGTGTAGATGGTTGTGGGTGTGTGTATGTTCAGTCCATGTGTTAACGTGGGTTAGATGTCAGGAGGCAGAGTTCAGGAGTCTGACAGCTGTGGGGAAGAAGCTGTTCCGGTACCTGGTGGTCTTAGTCCGGAGGCTGCTGTAGCGCCTCCCAGAGGGCAGGAGGGTGAAGAGTCCATGTGATGGGTGACTGGGGTCTTTGATGATTTTCCCAGCCCTTTTCAGACACCGCTTCCTGTAGATGTCCTTTATGGCAGGAAGTGGTGCTCCGGCAATGCGCTGGGCAGTTTTCACAACCCTCCCCAACGCATTCCGGTCCGAGGCGGAGCAGTTCCCGTACCAGACTGTTATACAGTTGGTCAGGATGCTCTCGATGGTGTGGCAATAGAAGTTTACCAGGATGTCTGAGGACAGGTGGTTCTTCCTCAGAGTCCTCAAGAAGAAGAGGCGCTGGTGAGCCTTCTTGACCATTTTGGAGCAGTTGGTCGTCCAGCTGAGATCCTCGGAGATGTGAACTCCCAGGAACTTGAAGCTGCTCACACGCTCCACAGGCGTCCTCTTAATGTAGATGGGTGGATGTGGGTCAGCATTCCTCCTGTAGTCCACGATGAGCTCTTTGGTCTTCTCAGTGTTGAGCAGCAGGTTGTTTCTGTCGCACCACTCAGCCAGACGATCTACCTCCTCCCTGTAGGCGGCCTCATCGTTGTCACTGATGAGGCCAATCACCGTGGTGTCATCTGCAAACTTAATGATGGTGTTGGAACCATCAGCAGGTCTGCAGTCGTGGGTGAAGAGGGAGTAGAGGAAAGGGCTCATCACACAGCCTTGTGGTACACCGGTGTTCATTGTGATTGTAGATGAGCAGCGGTTATCCAGCCGGACATGTTGGGGGCGGTTGGTCAGGAAGTCTAGTAACCATTTGCAGATGAGGGAACTAATGCCCAGGTCTGTCAGTTTCCTGATGAGTTGTGAGGGGTGGATTGTATTGAATGCTGAACTGAAGTCTATAAACAGCATTCTGGCGTATGTGTTGTTGTTGTCCAGGTGTGAGAGGACAGAGTGCAGTGCGATGAAGACTGCATCCTCTGTGCTCCTTTTCTGGCGGTATGCAAATTGGTGGGGGTCCAGGGTGGGGGGGAGACAGGATTTGAAGTGTGCTAGGACCAGCTGCTCTAAGCACTTAGTGATGATGGGGGTAAGTGCTACTGGGTGGTAGTCATTGAGGCTAGATGGGTTGGAGTTTTTGGGTATCGGGACGATGGAGGTGGATTTGAAGCAGGCCGGTACCAAAGCATGGGCCAAGGACAGATTGAATATGTCTGTGAGCACTCCTGCAAGCTCCCCACAACACGCTGTGAGAACACGCCCGGGGATGCCATCAGGAACTGCAGCCTTGTGGACATTGATCCTGCTCAGGACCACTCCAACATCGGTGGGGGAGAGAGTCAGAGGTTGGTGGTCTGGCGTCATGTCTGTTTTGGTTGTGGTTGTGGGGTTCCCTCGCTCAAAACTTGCATTAAATAAGACAATGTACCACTGAACACAGGAGGGATAATTGCTGAAAATGGGTCTCTGAACACCTCTGTAGATATTCTATTAAAAATCATTCATGATTTGTGATCAGTGTTAATATTAAGCATTTATATGATTATTTTGATTGATTGCTGTGATTCAATCTGAAACCAAATTTGAGTCTATTCAGAAAACAAGACATTTCTAATTCACCTGAGACCTTTGAGCTGTGGTCTACATTGTAATGATAGTGTATGGTTATTGATTAGAGCAGATGATATGAGACCATCAGGAGAGACTGTTAAAAAGTTATGAGCTGTCTTGATGCAGAGAAAGTGGAGTTTGTCATCCTTGAATGATGGGATTCAAGGATTGAATGATGCTCTGCCTCTGTGCTCAAGTTCAGACATAGGCTTTAAGCAACCATGAGCCACTGATACGCGTGATAGATTAATCAGCATGTATCAAGTGGGCTTGTTAAACAGCTCTGATAGGAGAAAGTCAATGAGCACGCAATAAAGTGGACTTGTTAGGGCCAGTTTATCATCAGCCTTGCTAAAGTTGAACTTTTTTTGTATTTAAAGACACACTTTAAAGAAAATTCTTATTTGAAACTGGTGATAAAATCCAGGTCAGATACAGTTACATTCAAACATACAGTACACACTGCTGCTCAAAGGTCAGAGGTCAGGTAGAAAAGTTCCTGATTTTAATAGAAAATTGGCTTTAATGTAATATCACATGAAGGTTATCAGTAATGTTTCCACAGCTTTAATCAAATCATTCATCATCCATAAGTTGTGATGGAAAAATGTCTGCAAGCGTGCAGGAGCCCATTTTTAGAGACAATCACTCCTGTGTTATAATGTTCATTGAAGTTTATCAGGTGAGATGACCAATAGATGATAAGAAATATACTCTTACTAATTATTAGAGTTGAAAAGTACTTTGCTAAGCAAAATTAAATGAGGTTAGGCTGCAACTTGAAACGTTTACATAAAAGGTTCAGTTGGTGATGCATGAAAGAAAAAATGATTTTATTCTGAAAATCGTTTGGAAAATTCTGATTGTATGAAATGAAAAATATTCAAAGAGTGAAACTGTTGGAAAAGTGAAGGTTTTGTGCAGCTGGGTGTTGCAGCCCCTTTAGAGGAAAATGTAAAATTGGTTTAACGAGGTTAAAAACAGAAACTGGGATGATCCAGACACATTTATTGTTTCTTTAATCCCCACAATAGTTTGAGTTTGTGCTAAAATGTCTTAAAAAGCTGTTTTGAGTGATAAGTTAGGCTTTTAATGTGTTAAACTTGCATTAGATAAGACAATGTACCACTGAACACGGGAGGGATTATTGCTGAAAATGGGACTCTGAACACCTCTGTAGATATTCTATTAAAAATCATTCATGATTTGTGATCAGTGTTAATATTAAGCATTTATATGATTATTTCGATTGATTGCTGTGATTCAATCTGAAACCAAATTTGAGTCTATTCAGAAAACAAGAGATTTCTAATTCACCTCAGACCTTTGAGCTGTGGTCTACATTGTAATTATTGATTAGAGCAGATGATATGAGACCATCAGGAGAGACTGTTAAAAAGTTATGAGCTGTCTTGATGCAGAGAAAGTGGAGTTTGTCATCCTTGAATGATGGGATTCAAGGATTGAATGATGCTCTGCCTCTGTGCTCAAGTTCAGACATAGGCTTTAAGCAACCATGAGCCACTGATACGCGTGATAGATTAATCAGCATGTATCAAGTGGGCTTGTTAAACAGCTCTGATAGGAGAAAGTCAATGAGCACGCAATAAAGTGGACTTGTTAGGGCCAGTTTACCATCAGCCTTGCTAAAGTTGAACTTCATTTGTATTTAAAGACACACTTTAAAAAAAATTCGTATTTGAAACTGGTGATAAAATCCAGGTCAGATACAGTTACATACAAACATACACACTGCTGCTCAAAGGTCAGAGGTCAGTTAGAAAAGTCCCTGATTTTAATAAAAAAAATTGGCTTTAATGTAATATCACATGAAGGTTATCAGTAATGTTTCACAACTTTAATCCAATCATTCATCATCCATAAGTTGTGATGGAAAAATGTCTGCAAGCGTGCAGGAGCCCATTTTTAGAGACAATCACTCCTGTGTTATAATGTTCATTGACGTTTATCAGGTGAGATGACCAATAGATGATAAGAAAAATACTCTTACTAATTATTAGAGTTGAAAAGTACTTTGCTAAGCAAAATTAAATGAGGTTAGGCTGCAAGTTGAAACGTTTACATAAAAGGTTCATTTGGTGATGCATGAAAGAAAAAATGATTTTATTCTGAAAATCTTTTGGAAAATTCTGATTGTAAGAAATGAAAAATATTCAAAGAGTGAAACTGTTGGAAAAGTGAAGGTTTTGTGCAGCTGGGTGTTGCAGCCCCTTTAGAGGAAAATGCAAACTTGGTTTAATGAGGTTAAAAACAGAAACTGGGATGATCCAGACACATTTATTGTTTCTTTAATCCCCACAATAGTTTGAGTTTGTGCTAAAATGTCTTAAAATCTGTTTTGAGTGATAAGTTAGGCTTTTAATGTGTTAAACTTGCATTAGATAAGACAATGTACCACTGAACACAGGAGGGATTATTGCTGAAAATGGGACTCTGAACACCTCTGTAGATATTCTATTAAAAATCATTCATGATTTGTGATCAGTGTTAATATTAAGCATTTATATGATTATTTACGCTTTTGATTAATTGCTGTGATTCAATCTGAAACCAAATTTGAGTCTATTCAGAAAACAAGACATTTCTAATTCACCTGAGACCTTTGAGCTGTGGTCTACATTGTAATTATTGATTAGAGCAGATGATATGAGACCATCAGGAGAGACTGTTAAAAAGTTATGAGCTGTCTTGATGCAGAGAAAGTGGAGTTTGTCATCCTTGAATGATGGGATTCAAGGATTGAATGATGCTCTGCCTCTGTGCTCAAGTTCAGACATAGGCTTTAAGCAACCATGAGCCACTGATACGCGTGATAGATTAATCAGCATGTATCAAGTGGGCTTGTTAAACAGCTCTGATAGGAGAAAGTCAATGAGCACGCAATAAAGTGGACTTGTTAGGGCCAGTTTACCATCAGCCTTGCTAAAGTTGAACTTCATTTGTATTTAAAGACACACTTTAAAGAAAATTCGTATTTGAAACTGGTGATAAAATCCAGGTCAGATACAGTTACATACAAACATACAGTACACACTGCTGCTCAAAGGTCAGAGGTTAGTTAGAAAAGTTCCTGATTTTAATAAAAAATTGCCTTTAATGTAATATCACATGAAGGTTATCAGTAATGTTTTCACAGCTTTAATCAAGTCATTCATCATCCATAAGTTGTGATGGAAAAATGTCTGCAAGCGTGCAGGAGCCCATTTTTAGAGACAATCACTCCTGTGTTATAATGTTCATTGAAGTTTATCAGGTGAGATGACCAATAGATGATAAGAAATATACTCTTACTAATTATTAGAGTTGAAAAGTACTTTGCTAAGCAAAATTAAATGAGGTTAGGCTGCAACTTGAAACGTTTACATAAAAGGTTCAGTTGGTGATGCATGAAAGAAAAATAATTTTCTTCTACAAATCTATTGGAAAATTCTGATTGTAAGAAATGAAAAATATTCAAAGAGTGAAACTGTTGGAAAAGTGAAGGTTTTGTGCAGCTGGGTGTTGCAGCCTCTTTAGAGGAAAATGGAAACTTGGTTTTATGAGGTTAAAAACAGAAACTGGGATGATCCAGACACATTTATTGTTTCTTTAATCCCCACAATAGTTTGAGTTTGTGCTAAAATGTCTTAAAAAGCTGTTTTGAGTGATAAGTTAGGCTTTTAATGTGTTAAACTTGCATTAGATAAGACAATGTACCACTGAACACAGGAGGGATTATTGCTGAAAATGGGTCTCTGAACACCTCTGTAGATATTCTATTAAAAATCATTCATGATTTGTGATCAGTGTTAATATTAAGCATTTATATGATTATTTACCCTTTTGATTAATTGCTGTGATTCAATCTGAAACCAAATTTGAGTCTATTCAGAAAACAAGACATTTCTAATTCACCTCAGACCTTTGAGCTGTGGTCTACATTGTAATTATTGATTAGAGCAGATGATATGAGACCATCAGGAGAGACTGTTAAAAAGTTATGAGCTGTCTTGATGCAGAGAAAGTGGAGTTTGTCATCCTTGAATGATGGGATTCAAGGATTGAATGATGCTCTGCGTCTGTGCTCAAGTTCAGACATAGGCTTTAAGCAACCATGAGCCACTGATACGCGTGATAGATTAATCAGCATGTATCAAGTGGGCTTGTTAAACAGCACTGATAGGAGAAAGTCAATGAGCATGCAATAAAGTGGACTTGTTAGGGCCAGTTTACCATCAGCCTTGCTAAAGTTGAACTTCATTTGTATTTAAAGACACACTTTAAAGAAAATTCTTATTTGAAACTGGTGATAAAATCCAGGTCAGATACAGTTACATCCAAACATACACACTGCTGCTCAAAGGTCAGAGGTCAGTTAGAAAAGTCCCTGATTTTAATAAAAAATTGGCTTTAATGTAATATCACATGAAGGTTATCAGTAATGTTTTCACAGCTTTAATCAAATCATTCATCATCCATAAGTTGTTATGGAAAAATGTCTGCAAGCGTGCAGGAGCCCATTTTTAGAGACAATCACTCCTGTGTTATAATGTTCATTGAAGTTTATCAGGTGAGATGACCAATAGATGATAAGAAATATACTCTTACTAACTATTAGAGTTGAAAAGTACTTTGCTAAGCAAAATTAAATGAGGTTAGGCTGCAACTTGAAACGTTTACATAAAAGATTCAGTTGGTGATGCATGAAAGAAAAATAATTTTCTTCTACAAATCTATTGGAAAATTCTGATTGTAAGAAATGAAAAATATTCAAAGAGTGAAACTGTTGGAAAAGTGAAGGTTTTGTGCAGCTGGGTGTTGCAGCCCCTTTAGAGGAAAATGTAAACTTGGTTTAACGAGGTTAAAAACAGAAACTGGGATGATCCAGACACATTTATTGTTTCTTTAATCCCCACAATAGTTTGAGTTTGTGCTAAAATGTCTTAAAAAGCTGTTTTGAGTGATAAGTTAGGCTTTTAATGTGTTAAACTTGCATTAGATAAGACAATGTACCACTGAACACAGGAGGGATTATTGCTGAAAATGGGACTCTGAACACCTCTGTAGATATTCTATTAAAAATCATTCATGATTTGTGATCAGTGTTAATATTAAGCATTTATATGATTATTTATGCTTTTGATTAATTGCTGTGATTCAATCTGAAACCAAATTTGAGTCTATTCAGAAAACAAGACATTTCTAATTCACCTCAGACCTTTGAGCTGTGGTCTACATTGTAATTATTGATTAGAGCAGATGATATGAGACCATCGGGAGAGACTGTTAAAAAGTTATGAGCTGTCTTGATGCAGAGAAAGTGGAGTTTGTCATCCTTGAATGATGGGATTCAAGGATTGAATGATGCTCTGCCTCTGTGCTCAAGTTCAGACATAGGCTTTAAGCAACCATGAGCCACTGATACGCGTGATAGATTAATCAGCATGTATCAAGTGGGCTTGTTAAACAGCTCTGATAGGAGAAAGTCAATGAGCACGCAATAAAGTGGACTTGTTAGGGCCAGTTTGCCATCAGCCTTGCTAAAGTTGAACTTCATTTGTATTTAAAGACACACTTTAAAGAAAATTCGTATTTGAAACTGGTGATAAAATCCAGGTCAGATACAGTTACATACAAACATACAGTACACACTGCTGCTCAAAGGTCAGAGGTCAGTTAGAAAAGTCCCTGATTTTAATAAAAAATTGGCTTTAATGTAATATCACATGAAGGTTATCAGTAATGTTTTCACAGCTTTAATCAAATCATTCATCATCCATAAGTTGTGATGGAAAAATGTCTGCAAGCGTGCAGGAGCCCATTTTTAGAGACAATCACTCCTGTGTTATAATGTTCATTGAAGTTTATCAGGTGAGATGAACAATAGATGATAAGAAATATACTCTTACTAATTATTAGAGTTGAAAAGTACTTTGCTAAGCAAAATTCAATGAGGTTAGGCTGCAACTTGAAATGTTTACATAAAAGGTTCAGTTGGTGATGCATGAAAGAAAAATAATTTTCTTCTACAAATCTATTGGAAAATTCTGATTGTAAGAAATGAAAAATATTCAAAGAGTGAAACTGTTGGAAAAGTGAAGGTTTTGTTCAGCTGGGTGTTGCAGCCTCTTTAGAGGAAAATGGAAACTTGGTTTAACGAGGTTAAAAACAGAAACTGGGATGATCCAGACACATTTATTGTTTCTTTAATCCCCACAATAGTTTGAGTTTGTACTAAAATGTCTTAAAAAGCTGTTTTGAGTGATAAGTTAGGCTTTTAATGTGTTAAACTTGCATTAGATAAGACAATGTACCACTGAACACAGGAGGGATTATTGCTGAAAATGGGTCTCTGAACACCTCTGTAGATATTCTATTAAAAATCATTCATGATTTGTGATCAGTGTTAATATTAAGCATTTATATGATTATTTACGCTTTTGATTAATTGCTGTGATTCAATCTGAAACCAAATTTGAGTCTATTCAGAAAACAAGACATTTCTAATTCACCTCAAACCTTTGAGCTGTGGTCTACATTGTAATTATTGATTAGAGCAGATGATATGAGACCATCAGGAGAGACTGTTAAAAAGTTATGAGCTGTCTTGATGCAGAGAAAGTGGAGTTTGTCATCCTTGAATGATGGGATTCAAGGATTGAATGATGCTCTGCCTCTGTGCTCAAGTTCAGACATAGGCTTTAAGCAACCATGAGCCACTGATACGCGTGATAGATTAATCAGCATGTATCAAGTGGGCTTGTTAAACAGCTCTGATAGGAGAAAGTCAATGAGCACGCAATAAAGTGGACTTGTTAGGGCCAGTTTACCATCAGCCTTGCTAAAGTTGAACTTCATTTGTATTTAAAGACACACTTTAAAGAAAATTCGTATTTGAAACTGGTGATAAAATCCAGGTCAGATACAGTTACATACAAACATACAGTACACACTGCTGCTCAAAGGTCAGAGGTCAGTTAGAAAAGTTCCTGATTTTAATAGAAAATTAGCTTTAATGTAATATCACATGAAGGTTATCAGTAATGTTTTCACAGCTTTAATCAAATCATTCATCATCCATAAGTTGTGATGGAAAAATGTCTGCAAGCGTGCAGGAGCCCATTTTTAGAGACAATCACTCCTGTGTTATAATGTTCATTGAAGTTTATCAGGTGAGATGACCAATAGATGATAAGAAATATACTCTTACTAATTATTAGAGTTGAAAAGTACTTTGCTAAGCAAAATTAAATGAGGTTAGGCTGCAACTTGAAACATTTACATAAAAGGTTCAGTTGGTGATGCATGAAAGAAAAATAATTTTCTTCTACAAATCTATTGGAAAATTCTGATTGTAAGAAATGAAAAATATTCAAAGAGTGAAACTGTTGGAAAAGTGAAGGTTTTGTGCAGCTGGGTGTTGCAGCCCCTTTAGAGGAAAATGTAAACTTGGTTTAACGAGGTTAAAAACAGAAACTGGGATGATCCAGACACATGTATTGTTTCTTTAATCCCCACAATAGTTTGAGTTTGTGCTAAAATGTCTTATAAGCTGTTTTGAGTGATAAGTTAGGCTTTTAATGTGTTAAACTTGCATTAGATAAGACAATGTACCACTGAACACAGGAGGGATTATTGCTGAAAATGGGTCTCTGAACACCTCTGTAGATATTCTATTAAAAATCATTCATGATTTGTGATCAGTGTTAATATTAAGTATTTATATGATTATTTACACTTTTGATTAATTGCTGTGATTCAATCTGAAACCAAATTTGAGTCTATTCAGAAAACAAGACATTTCTAATTCACCTCAGACCTTTGAGCTGTGGTCTACATTGTAATTATAGTGTATGGTTATTGATTAGAGCAGATGATATGAGACCATCAGGAGAGACTGTTAAAAAGTTATGAGCTGTCTTGATGCAGAGAAAGTGGAGTTTGTCATCCTTGAATGATGGGATTCAAGGATTGAATGATGCTCTGCCTCTGTGCTCAAGTTCAGACATAGGCTTTAAGCAACCATGAGCCACTGATACGCGTGATAGATTAATCAGCATGTATCAAGTGGGCTTGTTAAACAGCTCTGATAGGAGAAAGTCAATGAGCACGCAATAAAGTGGACTTGTTAGGGCCAGTTTACCATCAGCCTTGCTAAAGTTGAACTTCATTTTTATTTAAAGACACACTTTAAAGAAAATTCGTATTTGAAACTGGTGATAAAATCCAGGTCAGATACAGTTACATACAAACATACACACTGCTGCTCAAAGGTCAGAGGTCAGTTAGAAAAGTCCCTGATTTTAATAACAAATTGGCTTTAATGTAATATCACATGAAGGTTATCAGTAATGTTTTCACAGCTTTAATCAAATCATTCATCATCCATAAGTTGTGATGGAAAAATGTCTGCAAGCGTGCAGGAGCCCATTTTTAGAGACAATCACTCCTGTGTTATAATGTTCATTGAAGTTTATCAGGTGAGATGACCAATAGATGATAAGAAATATACTCTTACTAATTATTAGAGTTGAAAAGTACTTTGCTAAGCAAAATTAAATGAGGTTAGGCTGCAACTTGAAACGTTTACATAAAAGGTTCAGTTGGTGATGCATGAAAGAAAAATAATTTTCTTCTACAAATCTATTGGAAAATTCTGATTGTAAGAAATGAAAAATATTCAAAGAGTGAAACTGTTGGAAAGGTGAAGGTTATGTGCAGCTGGGTGTTGCAGCCTCTTTAGAGGAAAATGTAAACTTGGTTTAACGAGGTTAAAAACAGAAACTGGGATGATCCAGACACATTTATTGTTTCTTTAATCCCCACAATAGTTTGAGTTTGTGCTAAAATGTCTTAAAAAGCTGTTTTGAGTGATAAGTTAGGCTTTTAATGTGTTAAACTTGCATTAGATAAGACAATGTACCACTGAACACAGGAGGGATTATTGCTGAAAATGGGTCTCTGAACACCTCTGTAGATATTCTATTAAAAATCATTCATGATTTGTGATCAGTGTTAATATTAAGCATTTATATGATTATTTCGATTAATTGTTGTGATTCAATCTGAAACCAAATTTGAGTCTATTCAGAAAACAAGAGATTTCTAATTCACCTCAGACCTTTGAGCTGTGGTCTACATTGTAATTATTGATTAGAGCAGATGATATGAGACCACCAGGAGAGACTGTTAAAAAGTTATGAGCTGTCTTGATGCAGAGAAAGTGGAGTTTGTCATCCTTGAATGATGGGATTCAAGGATTGAATGATGCTCTGCCTCTGTGCTCAATTTCAGATATAGGCTTTAAGCAACCATGAGCCACTGATACGCGTGATAGATTAATCAGCATGTATCAAGTGGGCTTGTTAAACAGCTCTGATAGGAGAAAGTCAATGAGCACGCAATAAAGTGGACTTGTTAGGGCCAGTTTACCATCAGCCTTGCTAAAGTTGAACTTCATTTGTATTTAAAGACACACTTTAAAGAAAATTCGTATTTGAAACTGGTGATAAAATCCAGGTCAGATACAGTTACATACAAACATACAGTACACACTGCTGCTCAAAGGTTGGAGGTCAGTTAGAAAAGTCCCTGATTTTAATAAAAAATTGGCTTTAATGTAATATCACATGAAGGTTATCAGTAATGTTTTCACAGCTTTAATCAAATCATTCATCATCCATAAGTTGTGATGGAAAAATGTCTGCAAGCGTGCAGGAGCCCATTTTTAGAGACAATCACTCCTGTGTTATAATGTTCATTGAAGTTTATCAGGTGAGATGACCAATAGATGATAAGAAATATACTCTTACTAATTATTAGAGTTGAAAAGTACTTTGCTAAGCAAAATTAAATGAGGGTAGGCTGCAACTTGAAACGTTTACATAAAAGGTTCAGTTGGTGATGCATGAAAGAAAAATAATTTTCTTCTACAAATCTATTGGAAAATTCTGATTGTAAGAAATGAAAAATATTCAAAGAGTGAAACTGTTGGAAAAGTGAAGGTTTTGTGCAGCTGGGTGTTGCAGCCCCTTTAGAGGAAAATGTAAACTTGGTTTAACGAGGTTAAAAACAGAAACTGGGATGATCCAGACACATGTATTGTTTCTTTAATCCCCACAATAGTTTGAGTTTGTGCTAAAATGTCTTATAAGCTGTTTTGAGTGATAAGTTAGGCTTTTAATGTGTTAAACTTGCATTAGATAAGACAATGTACCACTGAACACAGGAGGGATTATTGCTGAAAATGGGTCTCTGAACACCTCTGTAGATATTCTATTAAGAATCATTCATGATTTGTGATCAGTGTTAATATTAAGCATTTATATGATTTTTTACGCTTTTGATTAATAGCTGTGATTCAATCTGAAACCAAGTTTGAGTCTATTCAGAAAACAAGACATTTCTAAATCACCTCAGACCTTTGAGCTGTGGTCTACATTGTAATTATTGATTAGAGCAGATGATATGAGACCATCAGGAGAGACTGTTAAAAAGTTATGAGCTGTCTTGATGCAGAGAAAGTGGAGTTTGTCATCCTTGAATGATGGGATTCAAGGATTGAATGATGCTCTGCCTCTGTGCTCAAGTTCAGACATAGGCTTTAAGCAACCATGAGCCACTGATACGCGTGATAGATTAATCAGCATGTATCAAGTGGGCTTGTTAAAAAGCTCTGATAGGAGAAAGTCAATGAGCACGCAATAAAGTGGACTTGTTAGGGCCAGTTTACCATCAGCCTTGCTAAAGTTGAACTTCATTTGCATTTAAAGACAGACTTTAAAGAAAATTTGTATTTGAAACTGGTGATAAAATCCAGGTCAGATACAGTTACATACAAACATACAGTACACACTGCTGCTCAAAGGTCAGAGGTCAGTTAGAAAAGTCCCTGATTTTAATAACAAATTGGCTTTAATGTAATATCACATGAAGGTTATCAGTAATGTTTTCACAGCTTTAATCAAATCATTCATCATCCATAAGTTGTGATGGAAAAATGTCTGCAAGCGTGCAGGAGCCCATTTTTAGAGACAATCACTCCTGTGTTATAATGTTCATTGAAGTTTATCAGGTGAGATGACCAATAGATGATAAGAAATATACTCTTACTAATTATTAGAGTTGAAAAGTACTTTGCTAAGAAAAATTCAATGAGGTTAGGCTGCAACTTGAAATGTTTACATAAAAGGTTCAGTTGGTGATGCATGAAAGAAAAATAATTTTCTTCTACAAATCTATTGGAAAATTCTGATTATAAGAAATAAAAAATATTCAAAGAGTGAAACTGTTAGAAAAGTGAAGGTTTTGTGCAGCTGGGTGTTGCAGCCCCTTTAGAGGAAAATGTAAACTTGGTTTAACGAGGTTAAAAACAGAAACTGGGATGATCCAGACACATTTATTCTTTCTTTAATCCCCACAATAGTTTGAGTTTGTGCTAAAATGTCTTAAAAAGCTGTTTTGAGTGATAAGTTAGGCTTTAATGTGTTTAACTTAGAATAGAATAGAATAGAATAGAATAGATTAGAATAGAATTCAACTTTATTGTCATTGCACATGCACAGGTACAGGGCAACGAAATGCAGTTTGCATCCATCCAGAAGTGCTTTAGCCATGATATAGATATATTACAATATATATTAGCAATAATATAGATATGTAAATATATTACAGAAATGGGTCTATTATGGTATGTTATAATGTACACAGTATGAAGTATGTTATGAACATTCTATAAGTATGTACAGGCTGTAGTGAGTAGAAGCTATGTACAGGCTATGAACAGGATATAAATATGAAATAAAAAACTATACAGAAATCTGAGATATACAGTTATACAGAATTGTGAACTATGCAAGTTATAAATAGTTGTAGGATTAAAAATTATCGTATGTACAGAATGATTATTTACACAGAACTATACAGTAGTGCAGTTAAGATGAGTGAGATATGTGGATAATTTCTACAGAGGCTATATAAAGTGCTAGTGGTTGTGAGTGGTGGTTCAGTCCATGTTATTTTTGTGTGTTTGAGGGTACAGTTGTCCATTGTGTGTGTGTGTAGATGGTTGTGGGTTTGTGTATGTTCAGTCCATGTGTTAACGTGGGTTAGATGTCAGGAGGCAGAGTTCAGGAGTCTGACAGCTGTGGGGAAGAAGCTGTTCCGGTACCTGGTGGTCTTAGTCCGGAGGCTCCTGTAGCGCCTCCCAGAGGGCAGGAGGGTGAAGAGTCCATGTGATGGGTGACTGGGGTCTTTGATGATTTTCCCAGCCCTTTTCAGACACCGCTTCCTGTAGATGTCCTTTATGGCAGGAAGTGGTGCTCCAGCAATGCGCTGGGCAGTTTTCACAACCCTCCCCAACGCATTCCGGTCCGAGGCGGAGCAGTTCCCGTACCAGACTGTTATACAGTTGGTCAGGATGCTCTCGATTGTGCAGCAATAGAAGTTTACCAGGATGTCTGAGGACAGGTGGTTCTTCCTCAGAGTCCTCAAGAAGAAGAGGCGCTGGTGAGCCTTCTTGACCATTTTGGAGCAGTTGGTCGTCCAGATGAGATCCTTGGAGATGTGAACTCCCAGGAACTTGAAGCTGCTCACACGCTCCACAGGCGTCCTCTTAATGTAGATGGGTGGATGTGGGTCAGCATTCCTCCTGTAGTCCACGATGAGCTCTTTGGTCTTCTCAGTGTTGAGCAGCAGGTTGTTTCTGTCGCACCACTCAGCCAGACGATCTACCTCCTCCCTGTAGGCGGCCTCATCGTTGTCACTGATGAGGCCAATCACCGTGGTGTCATCTGCAAACTTAATGATGGTGTTGGAACCATCAGCAGGTCTGCAGTCGTGGGTGAAGAGGGAGTAGAGGAAAGGGCTCATCACACAGCCTTGTGGTACACCGGTGTTCATTGTGATTGTAGATGAGCAGCGGTTATCCAGCCGGACATGTTGGGGGCGGTTGGTCAGGAAGTCTAGTAACCATTTGCAGATGAGGGAACTGATGCCCAGGTCTGTCAGTTTCCTGATGAGTTGTGAGGGGTGGATTGTATTGAATGCTGAACTGAAGTCTATAAACAGGATTCTGGCGTATGTGTTGTTGTTGTCGAGGTGTGAGAGGACAGAGTGCAGTGCGATGGAGACTGCATCCTCTGTGCTCCTGTTCTGGCGGTATGCAAATTGGTGGGGGTCCAGGGTGGGGGGGAGACAGGATTTGAAGTGTGCTAGGACCAGCTGCTCTAAGCACTTAGTGATGATGGGGGTAAGTGCTACTGGGTGGTAGTCATTGAGGCTAGATGGGTTGGAGTTTTTGGGTATCGGGACGATGGAGGTGGATTTGAAGCAGGCCGGTACCAAAGCATGGGCCAAGGACAGATTGAATATGTCTGTGAGCACTCCTGCAAGCTCCCCACAACACGCTCTGAGAACACGCCCGGGGATGCCATCAGGACCTGTAGCCTTGTGGACATTGATCCTGCTCAGGACCACTCCAACATCGGTGGGGGAGAGAGTCAGAGGTTGGTGGTCTGGCGTCATGTCTGTTTTGGTTGTGGTTGTGGGGTTCCCTCGCTCAAAACTTGCATTAAATAAGACAATGTACCACTGAACACAGGAGGGATTATTGCTGAAAATGGTTCTCTGAACACCTCTGAAGATATTCTATTAAAAATCATTCATGATTTGTGATCAGTGTTAATATTAAGCATTTATATGATTATTTACGCTTTTGATTAATTGCTGTGATTAACTCTGAAACCAAATTTGAGCCTATTCAGAACGAACACAAGACATTTCTAATTCACCTCAGACCATTGAGCTGTGGTCTACATTGTAATGATAGTGTATGGTTATTGATTAGAGCAGATGATATGAGACCATCAGGAGAGACTGTTAAAAAGTTATGAGCTGTCTTGATGCAGAGAAAGTGGAGTTTGTCATCCTTGAATGATGGGATTCAAGGATTGAATGATGCTCTGCCTCTGTGCTCAAGTTCAGACATAGGCTTTAAGCAACCATGAGCCACTGATACGCGTGATAGATTAATCAGCATGTATCAAGTGGGCTTGTTAAACAGCTCTGATAGGAGAAAGTCAATGAGAACGCAATAAAGTGGACTTGTTAGGGCCAGTTTACCATCAGCCTTGCTAAAGTTGAACTTCATTTGTATTTAAAGACACACTTTAATGAAAATACTTATTTGAAACTGGTGATAAAATCCAGGTCAGATACAGTTACATACAAACATACACACTGCTGCTCAAAGGTTGGAGGTCAGTTAGAAAAGTCCCTGATTTTAATAAAAAATTGGCTTTAATGTAATATCACATGAAGGTTATCAGTAATGTTTTCACAGCTTTAATCAAATCATTCATCATCCATAAGTTGTGATGGAAAAATGTCTGCAAGTGTGCAGGAGCCCATTTTTAGAGACAATCACTCCTGTGTTATAATGTTCATGGAAGTTTATCAGGTGAGATGACCAATAGATGATAAGAAATATACTCTTACTAATTATTAGAGTTGAAAAGTACTTTGATAAGCAAAATTAAATGAATTTAGGTTGGAACTTAAACTTTTAATATAAAAGTTTCAGTTGGTGATGTATTTGAGTTTCACACATTAGAAATCTGTGTTTATCATTTTTTTTGGTTTTATTCTGAGTTTAGTGTTTATTTGTGAGTTTTTTTTTTATTTGCACTATTTTACTCTGTTTGTATCACATATTTTTAGTCTTTCATTTTTTACATTGTTTTAATCCACTGTGGATTGGCTGGGCATGGGACAAATGAGCTGATAGTGATCACCTGCTGAGGCATGTGTGTGTCCAGTGGTGTCCGTTCAGCTTTTTAAAGGTCATATTAAAAGGAAGCAAGCTGAGCACTGGAAGGAGAGAGGCCCTAGATTGGAAGAGGAACGCATGAAGGCCAGGTGGAAAAGAGGGAGCCGCTGTGTGATTGTGGGAGTGCGACGCCTCATCTGGAGACCCGTCAGCGTGATGTGGTCACCCAGTCCCAACAGCAGGAATGGCGACAGTAGGAGACAACGCGTGTGATTGACATCAGGGCAGATGTATACCACTGCCTGCATTTGTGAGTATTATCTCAAATCTTAAATATGTAAGACTGCGTTCTTCCATTTGCGCAACATCTCTAAAATTAGAAATATCCTGTCTCAGAGTGACGCTGAAAAGCTAGTTCATGCATTTATTACTTCCAGGCTGGACTACTGCAATTCATTATTATCAGGATGTCCAAAAAACTCACTGAAAAGCCTTCAGCTAATCCAAAATGCTGCAGCAAGAGTACTGACAGGGACTAGAAAGAGAGAGCATATTTCTCCTGTTTTGGCTTCCCTTCATTGTCTTCCTGTTAAATCCAGAATTGAATTCAAAATCCTGCTCCTCACATACAAGGTCTTAAATAATCAGGCCCCATCTTATCTTAATGACCTTGTAGTACCATATCACCCTATTAGAGCACTTCGCTCCCGCTCTGCAGGCCTACTTGTTGTTCCTAGAGTATTTAAAAGTAGAATGGGAGGGAGAGCCTTCAGTTTTCAGGCCCCTCTTCTGTGGAACCAGCTTCCAGTTTGGATTCGGGAGACAGACACTATCTCTACTTTTAAGATTAGGCTTAAAACTTTCCTTTTTGCTAAAGCATATAGTTAGGGCTGGACCAGGTGACCCTGAATCCTCCCTTAGTTATGCTGCAATAGATGTAGGCTGCCGGGGGATTCCCATGATGCATTGAGTTTTTCCTTTCCAGTCACCTTTCTCGCTCACTATGTATTAACAGACCTCTCTGTATTGAATCATATCTGTTATTAACCTCTGTCTCTCTTCCACAGCATGTCTTTTATCCTGTCTTCCTTCTCTCACCCCAACCGGTCGCAGCGGATGGCCGCCCCTCCCTGAGCCTGGTTCTGCCGGAGGTTTCTTCCTGTTAAAAGGGAGTTTTTCCTTCCCACTGTTGCCAAAGTGCTTGCTCATAGGGGGTCATATGATTGTTGGGTTTTTCTCTGTATCTATGAAGCGCCTTGAGGCGACTTTTGTTGTGATTTGGCGCTATATAAATAAAATTGAATTGAATTGAATTGAATCTCACTGTTGTTCACTGGGTGCAGCCGTGTTGGGAGAGGGTCGCCATGGCTATAAGCCAGGGCAGCTTCCGGGATGATGGTTCTGGCTCCTATTTGTTTTAACTTACAGGTGATGGCATGAGGGGAGCCGCGGTGGTATCGAGCGACGGACTCCAATGCAGAATGCGAACTGGGCTGGGATGTGATGGGCCCAGTGGACGGACGAGACTGGGACAGGAGGCTCCTCGTCTGCCTGGCACGAGGCTGGCGCGGAGCCTGCTCAGCAAGAGGAATTTCTGTCCAGCTCAAGAACACACAAGGAATATTCATCCTGTGTTGTGGGACTGGGTGGGATTTCTGTGCATGAAGAGAACTGTATTTTTACCAGTTTTAGAATAATCTTATCTAGTCTCGGTGGGAATTTTAGCATATTGAGAAAAATGTTGTTGTGAATTGGCTTGATTTAAATCAAATTGAACTGCATTCAATTAAAACCAAATATAACTTGTAATCAAATCTATTCAAATGTAAAGTCATCTCACTCAATTTGGACAACTAGCACTGAAAAATACACTGACATCCTCTGTTTCCCAATTAGCAGATCAGAGTTTGCTGTTTTATTTGTCACTCAATACTTGAATGGTTTTATCCTGTTTATAAATAAACATTTAAAAATGACATTGCTTCATTGTATGATTAATTCTTTGTCTGTGTTAGTCCTTTAAATGTTGTTCCTCCATAATTATTCTGGAGCCTTTACAGTGTTCAGCGACTGCTGTGATTTGGTGCTACATACATAAACTTGAAGTGAATGAATCCACCTGTTCACAGGAGATCACAGGAAGATGACACCAAACATCAGAAGATGTTATCGTGCGACACAGTAAAAGGGTGGTTTCTTGGGATTAAAAGCACATAATAAACTACAGCAGAAGCTCACATAAAGCAGGAAATAAGCAGGCAGCACTTCATCTGCTAATGCACGTTTTGCACTTTTATTGTTGTCTCATTCACTAACAGTTCAATGGTGCAAGATTACCATACACAGAATTAGGATATCAGCATGACACGTCTATGCTGTACAGCGAATGGATTATAATCATTACAAATACAGTAAACATATTTACATTTTAGTTCAAGCTCCATACAACATAGATATTTACAAAGTATGAAAATGAAACCGGTCTGACAAGTAATAAACAGCGTTAATGACGGGTTTTTTTCTCCTTTTCTTTTGGTGAACAAATCTGAAAGGGGGCGGGGTTAACTGATATTAATTGTCAGAGGGGGAAAATATCATGGCTAGTTTTGTTTGAAAGGCATCAGCGGAAAAACAAACACACACACAGAAAAAAGTGATGAGGTGAAGAAAGACACATCAAGTGTCCTGTCGTTTTAGATGTCACAAGCTACTTTGTATAGTCCTATATCCCTTATATTAGAACAAATTAAAATGAGTTAAAATACACCTTTATTTTGATAGAGTTCAGATGGATGCCAAGCATGACTAATGAGTAGATATCCCCGCCCCCCCCCAAAAAAAAAACAAACAAAAAAAACAAAACAAAACAAAAAACCAACAGACTTCTAATTCACTCAAACCGCTTTCTAATAAAGAGGAAGCACTAATGTAACTCACCTCAGTCGAAGTGCAGGGGGTTACATTTTAGGTCTCCTTCCCCCCCCCTCCTCTGTCTCTTGCATTCAAACCCTCTCTTAGTTCACACTAGAACAGGCTGCCACACCATCATTTGTTTTGTTTTGTTTTGTTTTTTATAATGTCTTTTTTATTAGTTTTTCTGTTTTCACAAATAGTACATAATTACATAACATAACAAAGTGTACAATTTAGAACCAAAAATAAATAAATAAATAAACAAAACAAAAACAAACAGTCTGATAACTAAGCACAGAACAGCAGCTCAGTTCTGTCTAAAAAAAAATTAAAAAATAAATAAATAAATAAAGAGGGAATACAATACAGTACAATACCTGTGGTCCCATTAGTACCACAGGTATTGTGTTGAACACTCAAGAGAATCCTTGTAACATAATATTAGAAACGTCAGGTTCCACATAATTCAAGTATGGACCATCATTTGGTTTAATATGAGTGGAACAACTAAACCGCACAGACTATTTGACCAGTTAGTTGAACCTTTTATTAATATGTGCAAAGAGCTGCAAACTAATATATATACACTGCAAACAATAAATACATAATCCAAAATAAAAACACCTCTGCAAATGAAGTGGAAACGTTTGCTCTGGCGGCGCTTCGCATCAACATGTATATGAGGCACTTTTGAGATTTGATCTGTGCATAGGTGCATCTTTGATGTGCAGCTCAGAGATCCACAATCCAGCACGCTTCTGTTTCTCTGACCGTCAGGCTGGCTGACCCGAGGTCACGTCAGAGCTTTGTTTTTTATCTATATGTAACAGACAGTCGGTTCCTCTCCTTCCACGCATTTCATACGACACAGCAGGCAGACTGCTGGTTGGTTGACCAGAGTATTTTGATGTCTGTCATTAACACATCTCGAGAGGCGTAGGCGTAACGGGTCTGTCCATAAATAGCTTTTCTTTTCGGATTTTTCTTCAGGATGATGTGAAGAACATGTATAATGAATATGACAGTAATATTTACCTTGATGAGATAGTTTGTTCCTGCTACCACCTGACTCCTGTACTTAAGAGCAAGGAATGCCACATATTTCTTATTTGTCCTTTGCTCTGCTTGGCTCTTGACCTTTGTTTGAATAAAATAAAATTTGATATGAATCCAGACTGAAATTCAGAGTGAAGAGTTTTGTGTGTAGAGACTGCAAAAAATTAAAGTAGACTAAAGCTCACCTGATTACAGATCTTCCAGATCTCTGGAGTGGCAGGCATCGTCTCTGTGAATCCTCCACTTAACACTTTAGCCATTCTGAAGGTTTGTTCAAATAAAGAGTTGTGAACGTTTGCCTTTAGGTGTTTCTGATGTGTCAGTACAGGTGGTTCACACACATATTTATACTGTATAACATCCCTGGAAAGGGTGGAGCATTTTAAGACTGAGTCATCAAAATATTTAGGATTTTTTCCCCCCTCAAAACCTTGTTGACTTTGCAAAAAGCTCTGCAACAATTTAGGCCTAATGTATAGAAATATTTCAGAAAATGAAACGTGAAAAATGTTTTTGAAACTTTATAGAAAATAACACTTGTTAAACTCTATTATTCATCAAAGAAAATGTAAAAATCTGATAACACAGCTCCAACTACTGTATAGTCCAGTAAAGTCACACTACTTACATTTAGCAACCGTTTTATTAGGTACACCTGTTCCACTACTTGTCAGAGGAATCAGTCTTTACATCAGCAGCAACTCAAAGGCATGTAGACATGGCCAAGACAGCCTGCTGAAGGTTGAACTGAGCATCAGAATAAGGAAGAAGATGTCTAAGCGTGGCATGGCCATTGATGTCAGAAGCGTGTGAATATTTCAGTCACTGTTGATTTACTAGGATTGTGTGCAGGCTACATTTCGCACAGACTCATCAAAACATTTTACTTAACAGCCTCCATAGTCACCAGATCCCAGTCCAGCAGAGCATCCTTGGGATGTGCGTGGAAGGGAAATTTGGATGAACAGCTGTGACACAAGACTGAGACCATGTATTTCTATTTGTTGCAGGTAAACCTCTTACAGTGTGTTAGTTTAATTGCTCTTTCATACATATTAGAATATACGATTGAAAACATTAATGCAATGCTGGACAGTATTCCGAAAAGTGAGCAATCTCAAATTGTGACTGAAAAAAGTACAATTGTTCTGATGATTTGTCAGATTCAAGTGAGAAGTGCATAAACGCTACATAGCAGGAGGCTTCTCTGCAGCTCATAAATGACAGTTCACTTGACCACAGTGCTGGCTGCTGAAGTACCGAGAGCACAGCCTATGAACATCTGTACTAAATACGCCATTCTGGATTGCTCCCAATTTAACCTCTTTCATCTCTTTTTATAGCCCTGGTGATGGATACTTCCTTGTGTAGGCTCAAACTGATGTTTGAACGCTTGTGGTGACGTAAAATAAAAAAGACATTCAACAAATCTGTTTTGAAAATGTAAGGAGTACACACTACACGTATTTTATTGAGTAGGCAGTAAAAGTAAAAAGTAGTCAAAAAAATATAATAAAAGTACGAAAACCTGAAAATTACTACAGTAACGAAATACTTATTATCTGTCTGTGTGTCTCAGTTGTTTAATCCCAGATGGTTATTACATATATTTATGCTGTATAAGCACTGAAAACCTACCAGGAGGTGGCACCAGCTCCTGAAGAGTGAAGCTACATGCAAACGTTCAGGATCAGACAAAGCTGAATTGACTTTTCCTCCCTCACATGTAAACATTTTCCACACCAGCAGATGAAGGTGACTGGTTTCTCTGACATGAACCTGCTGTCAGGAATAGATAAAAACAATGCTGTGTGTTCAACACTGAGGATCAGGAAATTTTTAAATAACTCCAGAAATTCTATTAATAAGCATAATTTTCTTTCTTTTGTTAGATAGTTTGTCTTTTCATCTTACTTGTCTCTCACTCTGCTTG
This sequence comes from Neolamprologus brichardi, assembly GCF_056152115.1. Classification (NCBI taxonomy): domain Eukaryota; kingdom Metazoa; phylum Chordata; class Actinopteri; order Cichliformes; family Cichlidae; genus Neolamprologus; species Neolamprologus brichardi. The sequence continues at coordinate 23,558,200 of NC_142112.1, read as the reverse complement.
ATCCTTGACCTTTGTGGAATTAAATACAATACAATAAAAGTTGTGTGCACAGAGGCTTTGATAAATTAAGACTGCTTAATTAAGATAAATAGACTGCTATACCTTCAGCACCATCCTTAAAACCTTCTCCCTCACAGAGAGAGAATTATGACCTTTTTTTCTGCCTAGCTGACACCTACAGATTTACATCCCTGATAAGCAGAAGGAGTCTCACTAGCTGTTTAATGTTTCCCAAGAACTTACAATGGCCCCACCGTGTGTGTGTGTGTATATGTGTGATAGAGCATAAGGCCCATTTGTGGTGCGCATGCATACAACTGGTGACAATGTGATTCTACAATCACTGAAGTGATATGGTTAAAACATGTGATCAATACAACAGAAAGGAAATCTTCCACCATAAGTACTTTGTGTGTTCTGACATTTTTGTTTATCTTTGTGTATCTGGGATGTTGTGTTGTTGTGTATTCCCTCATTATCCTCTGTCTATATATTGTCTTGTGTTTTCCTTTGCTCCTCATCGAGTCCGTCTGCTTATCTCTCCTCTAGGTCTCCAAGTCCCAGGTTTCCTCAAGCTTTCTGTATTGTTTTTCTATGTATCTCTCGTGTTGTGCAGCCAAAAATAAAGCCTTCCTCTTTGTTAAATTTCCACCTCTGTTTGTTTGCATTTGGGTCGGCATTCTCTTGTTTCCACACCATCTGCATTAGAAGACATAGTACAAAGATTAACATGCCCAAATAACCTTTTTTCCATCCTCTTTTTTTCAAGTGATCATCTAGATTTATCTTGTGGAGCTCAAACATGGTAATTGAGTCATTATTTTCAGTCATCTGTCCACATTTGTACTTCAGCACAACAGGACTGTGAGTATTACTGCAGAATGCTTGGAAGTGTAACAAGAATCAGTTTACAGACAAGTACTGTCTTGTGTGACATTTCTGGTTATCTTTAGTTATCTGGGACATTACAAACTGACACTGTGGTGAAAAAATCTGGGGTGAACAATTTAGGACTTGTTTGAAAGAAAAAAAACTTGTTGAACTAGACTACATAACATGATCGTGTCACCTCTGAATGCTGCACGTAGCTAAGACAAAAAGAAATTCAGGATAAACATTTCCAAGAAAAATGATACTGGGAAGCAAATTCATATAACTGACTTTTATTCATTGTATGATTTAATGATAGCTGTGCTTTTATCTTCTTCTGCATTCTATATATTTATTGGTTTATTTGCTTTTAACATGCACTATTATTTGCATTTTTAAATGACTTATGATTATTGATCCAAATTTTGAATTTTTAGTTCAAATCTTTGTCAATATTTGTGTAAGCATCCAGGAAAGAGGCACAACAGTGAGTGTCTGCAAGCTGCACATATAAAAATGTATACTCCCCTAACAGAGATATATGAAACACTTAAAACATGCTGTAAATGAAAGAATCTGTGAAAACTTGGCAATTTTATACCCAAACTTTTATTCTTTAAGTTGCAAAGCTTTTAGTTAATTCTCAGAAAATGATCCCCCCCCAGCCCGCGCAACTGGAAAAACAAAACAATAACAAAACAACAAAACAACCAAAGACAAAAATAAAATATGTATAATTTGATAGATATAAAATAAAATTGCTTAGCTATTACTACTTTAGTGTAGTGTGAATGGCCATGGGGGAGATCGTTAAAGGAAAAGCTATAAAACTAATCAAAATACAATAAAACTTCAAAATCTCTGCATTCGTTCACATTTTTCATACCCTTGCAGTGGGACAGATTGGAGTCTTTGTCAGGCAGATTCTGGCCCCTGGGTCATATGTTATGTTTCTGTTTGACCCTTTGTTCAACATGTTTTGTTGATACAATCAAGGTGCCTGAACAGGAGATGCAGTATACGTAAGCCATACAAGCCATGAGATGCAACTGAAATCTCCTCTTGAAACTTGAACCTGGAATGTTTAAAGTCAAACACTGAAGTTAGTTTTTCAGAATGTATGAAAATTGTTGTTCACAGCTGGATAACGTGGTCTACACAATGATCTCTAACTTTTGCAAACAAAACGTGAAAAATAAAATGACAGTGCCATCTAGTGACATTTTAAGAATATTGACAGTTAAATGTTATCAGGCTTTAAATGGAGCATGAAAATACCGACATACATTAAAACACATGGAAAAATGATAATTGAGTAGATTTGTTTGATGGTTGTAAGAGTAAAAACATCTGAAGGTTCAGTTACTTTGTCTCTGTACTTTGGTAGCACTTATTAGCCATATATATCTATACAACTATAACTATAACTATACTCACAAAATGGGTAATATAATTACTATTTCTCCTTGTTATGACTGTTGTCGTAATTTTAATATGCAAATCTGAGTGTGCAGGTTATTCTCCATGATTTGTGCATCCAGCTTTTACAGCTGTGGCTCCAGCAAACATCAGTTGATACTAGAAATTAATATTAAATAAATTCTAACAACAGCTGATCAAGCTTAAACGTGCTGCTGTTGTTTTGTGCGACATCCACTGGTTTCCTCTTTCTGGCGCAAAGTGGGCGATAAACAAACGAGAGAAAAGCCGATACGCTGATCATTGATCCGTTTCATGATTGAAGTAGCAAGCGGAGCGAATGGGAGAAGAAGAGGCAGGTGTGCAGCTCCAGCAGAAGCAGAGAGATGCAGATGAGGAACAGGACACCGTGGAACACAGACGAACCGGCAACAGGCAGGAGAACACACAGGGCTTAAATACACACACCAGTAATCAGAGGATGAGAGACAGGAGGGCAACACACCTGGGAGAAATCAGAGCTGATGGGACAGGGGAAATGTAAACTGAACACACTCACATGAGACGGGGACCTTCAGAATAAAACAGGAACTAGACAAGACACTAAACTAAACAGACCGATTCAGAAGCAGACAGTGTGACGCCATAGACAGACAGAGGGAACACGGAAGTGGGACCAGGGCAGGCACAGAACAGAAACCTAATAAATGGCAAATCATAACGGAATACATAATCAGAATAAACAAAAGCATAAAGAAACACAAAACACTGAGTCGGCAGACTCAGGACCATGACATAATCATTCAGTGATTTAAAGAATATGAACTTTTATTATTCATTCAGATGTTTTCTGACTCTAAATTTTATTTTGTCATTACTCATCTTTTTCTAATTTACATTTTAAAAATTTTCAGCTATTTTCCAACTTCTTCTGTGTGAACATCAGCTTTCAAAAGTTCTGCACTTTGGTTTTCAGGTGAAAAAGTCTGTATTTTCCAACTCATTCAACATTTTTAGCTTAATATTCATTAATTATTTCATTTCAGTGCATACATTCAGATTTCAGCATTCACACTGCAGTTTCTTCAGAAAATGCACTTTCTAGTTGGAATATGTTTCAGTAAACAGTTAAGAGAATTATTTGAACCAAAAACTTCAAATTTGGATTCATCTCTCCATAAGAGCTGTGGCCACTGATATTCAGTGCAGTTCTTGTGTAACTTGACAAATCTCAGCCTTGCTTAAAAATGATAGAGTAGTTGGACCGACTGTGTCAGGGTTTTTTCTGGATTTTTTTTTTTCTCATTTCTGAAGGACATGACTTTCAGATACAGTTAATCTGTTGTAGGCTGTTCTGTTTTTGTTTTGTTGTTGTTTGTGTTCTTTAGGTCTGCGACTTCATTTCTGTCCTTCACTTGTTGTTCAGTTTCCCAATCTTTTTAAGAACTGAAGATCATACCAAGTTATACCAGCATCTTGGCTAACAGCTCATTGGAAATCACCTTCTGGTGCAAAAATACTATTTTATATTTGTCAAACTGTGCTTTTCTTGTCATTTTTCATACATTTAACAAAAGAAATGGGAACTTTTTTTTTAATTTCTGGAACAGGCTGCAAGTAACAAAGTACCTACAAATAAATTAACTAGTTCCTCTCTTGGGTTAGGTGGGGTTTTTTTTTTATGCTCGAATGATTAATACGTCAGCGTTAATTGCCCTAACAAACAAAACCATTCCTCTGAAACTGCTCAGGCACAAGGACTGGTCTGAAAATTTGTGGAAAAAACAGCCAGAGTTCAAAGAAAAACTTTAAAAGAAGGAAGACTTAAAGTAAGTCTGGAAGCAAAACATAAAGAACTGAGGATAGTCTGAGACTTTTGCACAGTGCTGTACTTTTACATGACAAGTAACCGAGCGTTGACCAGCATGGGTGTAATTGGCTTCACATTAAAAAGCCTGAGCTGTGAACAGGAACACTTTCCCAAGAAAGTCCCATCCAAGATGGCCGACTTCTAAATGGCCACCATGGTCACCACCCATCTTTAGGAATTTGCCTCCTCACATATACTAATGTGCCACAAACAGGACTTTAATATCACCAACATTTTATCACGGTGTATCCATATAAATGGCCCACCCTGTACACAGCACATCTTTTAATTCAAATCTGGTCACAAATACCTTAGCAAATGAAATACTGTTGTTGTTTTTTTTTATAATTACACCCTTTGAAATGATATTAAAGAACTCAAAATCAGGTTATCAGACCTTCATGATTAATTCTGTTACATCATCCAAAACTGACCAAGTTTATACAGCTATGCGACATAAATTACACTTTAAATACACTCTGTTCACATATGGGTCCCACATACACAGTCACACTCGTTTCACTCCTCTTTGATAAGTAAGCAGACCTGAACCACATTAATATGCAAAGTCTGCAAATGTTTTTAAATTGCAGAGTTTTTAATTTTTGTAAAACATTCCAGAAATAGGTCTTCAAAAAAAAAAAACAACAAAAAAAAAAAAACCCACAACATGAAAGGACTATTTTTCTGCTGTGGTTTGAATAATCGGCTTTATGTTTTTTCCACCCACCTCGTATTTAACTGATTCACTTTGCCTTCCATTATCTGTAGTTGGTTATTATATGTAAACAAGGAAAGCTTTCCCCTCATGAAGAGGCAGGTTATTTATGGATTACATTGAGAGGACAGGCTGTAGGCACTGATGCTTTCACTGGTTCATTGTCCCATTAGAAGTACTCAATACTGTCATTTTGAGTCTTGGGGTGCTGCAGATCAGTCAGCTCAAGCGTTCCTCCATAAGCCGGGAGTTTCTCATAAACACGGAGGTGAACATATTCGTTTCCTCCCACATAGACCTGCAAGGAAAGTTAAAGGAGATGCTTGATGTGCACATAGAAGTAATCCTGATCATTTTATTTTATCAATGTGCCAAACAACATGCTAACATGTGGAAAAGAAGAATCCACATCTTCATATATAGAGTGCCTGATTGTTGTAGTGTTCACAAACAGAACATCTGTTGAGCTCTGTTCATGGCTGACAGAGTTTATGAAGTAAATATGTGCTTATGCTTCTTTATTTAAGCCCTAGTACACAGGTGTTAAACTCCAGGCCTCGAGGGCCAGTGTCCTGCAGGTTTTAAATGTGTCCTTGATCCATCACAGCTGATTTAAAGCGCTAAATTACCTCCTCAACATGTCTTGAAGTTCTCCAGAAGCCTGGTAATGAACTAATCATTTGATTCAGGTGTGTTGAAACAGGGTGATATCTAAAACCTGCAGGACACCAGCCCTTGAGGCCTGGAGTTCGACACCCCTGCCCCTAGTGCGCATTGTGTGTGACAAGCGATCATTCACAAGAACTGGAAAAACCGGAACTGCTCGTCCTGTGCCACACCAGGAGTGTGAGGTGCACTTTGTGTGGAATTTGTGAAATTTGTGTGGAAACAAGGATTGAAAGCCTCAGCTATGATGCTAGAAAAATCAATAACAGTTAAAGGTTTGCATACACACCTTCTTGTAAAATCACTACATATGTGAAGAGATAGTAACTGAAAAAAAACCCCTGATCATTGCTTTAGTTTTCACCTGACAGATCACAATATGAATCAATGCTCTTTTTAATTATATTTTATTGCATGCAAGACCTCAAAGCTTTGTAGTGTTGCCACTGCTCACTGCTCGCATTACAAACATTACCTTAATGAAGTAGTTGGTCCCAGCTACAAGCTGTGTTTTGTAGTTCTTTGCAGTGAAAACCTCGAAGTTTCTCCCGGTTTTCTGCTCTGCGAGAGGCTTCATCTGAATAACAATGACAGCAACATCAATATGAATGACAGGCCCTGTGTGCGAGTGTAAAATCTCCCGTTTCTACTCACTGCATCACAGATCTTCTGAACTGCTTCATCAGCCTGTTTCACCTCGGTCAGCCCCCCGCACATTTCCACTTCGACAACATTTTGTTGGTAAAAAATGACCAAAAAGCTGATAAACACACGCCAATTCACAAGACTCTGCATTGTGGACCAGCGCAGAGGAAGACGGGTGTTTGTTGGTACGGTATTTGTAAACGATCATGTAAAAAAAACCAAATAACACAACAGGGAGTCATATGACTTCGCATTTTGGACCCTACCATCAGCTGAAGAACAAGGGGGGGTGGTAAAAATCAAAAACAAAACAAGCACACTTAGACTAGCACAAGAAAATAATAACTTTTGCCCACATTTTTGTCAGGGTTTGTCAGGGCGTATGACAAAATACTCTCGAGTCTGCCGGGAAGTGAAAATACAGGGTGTGAGCTGTGATTGAAATATTGGAAAGGATCACACATGAATCACAGCCTGAGTACTGCTTTCAGCTCTTCCATTCCGGTTATCCTACTTCTGACACCTGAACCTCAGCCTTTCCAAATCTCCAAAAATGTTATTTATGTAATACAATTATACCTACTGAGCTTAAGGAGATAGAAACAAAGTATTGATCCTAATGAGCTAGTATCGATCAGATACCAATACTAGAGTTGGTATTGATCCACCTACCTCTAGTGCACAGGTGTCAAACTCCAGGCCTTAAGGGCCAGTGTCCTGCAGGTTTTTGATGTGTCCTTGATCCATCACAGCTGATTTAAATGGCTAAATTACCTCCTCAACATGTCTTGACGTTCTCCAGAAGCCTGGTAATGAACTAATCAAGTGTTTCAGGTGTGTTGACCCAGGATGATATTTAAAATTTGCAGGACACCGGCCCTCGAGGCCTGGAGTTTGACACCCCTGCTCTAGTGTACACTCCTCTCTGTGCTCTGTGGTTTAGATATTATTTTATTACTATTATTTGTCGTTTAAGGCTGTAGAGATTGGATTTTACTGTTCCCTAGTTCTTGTTGTTTTGTTTTGTTTTTTCTGGGGAAAATCTTCTCTTCACATGCTTTTAAGTGAGTTCCAGGGTGCTCTGCCTAATTATTACACTTTTCTAGTTAACATTTGGAGCTGGAAATGCAAAAATAAAAAAACAAACAAAAAGGAGATTGATGCTGATTGATGCATCGATAGGACAGCTTTTGCAGAGTTTGTCCCTTTGTAGAAAGATATCGAGATTATATTATGTAACAACTGGGAACACGAGAAGCTTGAAAAGTACCAAGGGCTCAGAGAAGATGTGGAGGGTGAAGGTAACAGTGGTCCCAGTGGTAACTGGAGCACTAGGTGCAGTGACTCCCAAGCTAGGCGAGTGGCACTAGGAAATCCTGGAACAACATCCGAGATCTCTGTCCTGAACAGCAGGATACTGCACAGGACCCTCAAGATCCCAGGCCTCTGGTGGAAGACCTGAGCTGGAAGGATAGACAGTCTGCAGGGGCAAGAGGGGAATTTTAAAATAATACATTAATTGATTAAAAGATTATACAGTTTATATAATTTATATGTTCATTTATATAATCTACACACGCACAGTTACTTTAGCCTTCCCCACTGCTCTGCGACCAACTTACCGTAAGGTTGACAGCTGCAACTATTCTGGTGCACGCAGCACTATGGAGGTAATTACATTAAACACACGCAGCACTGAGGCCGTCCAAAAAGCAGCGACTTCATCCAAAATGCTGTACATGTCACAATGCTTTCACATTTACAAGATAACTGCAAAACACTGATTAAATAAATACAAGATGCAGTTGCGTTCATAGTCAACATCACCAGAACTCTTACCATCAATAACACACACTGTAGTAATCGATATACTTACAGGTATCTGAACACACACTGGCAGTCCTGGACTTTCCTCACCACCAGCCTATATCTGACATTTCCCACTTCAGTGTGCAGCTCTCTTATTCCAGCCACGGGGTGCCCAGCATTCCCAGGCTTAATGACTGACGGAGTGGAGCCGTCAGGGTGCACGCACTCAGAGCATGACCAAAACATATTATATCCAGTAAGTAAGATCAACTCAGTTTATAGTGTCTTTTACTGCTTATATCATTAAGGGCAATAAAGAGTACTGTGTGATATTTTGGTGGGGATTTATTTATTTTTGTTGTTTTTTTAATGCAATTAAAAACATAAATACCACCCTCATGGGTATACAGTAAGCTTGAAGATCAGATGACAGCAAGTTAAGTCTAAAGTCAACTCTTTTAGTCTGGCACAGAACTTCTTTCTTATCTTTTTTTTAGTTTGTCATTCAAATGATAAAGTATGTCTGATCTATATGGTAAACATAATAAACATCAAATAAAAGTCAAATATTTAAAGTCTACCATCAACTGTTTACATGCTACAGTTCATCCTAACTATTATGTATAATATTATTTATTCACTTTTTAAAACATAAATGAGCCTGACATTTTTTGCTTTAGCTCTAGCTCACGTGGAAAAGAAACTTTTCACTGAACTCTGTACTGTCCTATGAAAAACTAAGTACAACACCTGACTCAATACTTTGTCGAACAAAACAAACCAAAAAATTCACACTGATGTAATTAAAAAAAGACAAGTGTCAGTAACAAGATAAACTAATGTTCAAATTTGCTAATAAAATAATGCTGACAACCTACTGAGCACCTTTCATGTGTACTTTCAGTTATCTCCTAAAAGCTGGAAAAGTAGATTTCAATCAATAAAAGACTCTCTGACTGAACTGTGCTTTATTTTAGGTCACCTTCAGATATACGTTCAAAAAGGATAAAATGCTAAATGAAATATAACTCTCCAAATGATGCTATAATTGACTCTTGCACACGGGATGTGGGGAAGAAAAGTATTTAAACTTCAGTCTCACATGGTTATTGCTACAAGAATGTAAAATATGATTTTGTGAATTTGAAAACACAAAGCATTGTGTGCTAAAATCCTTCAATTCAGAGCCTGGAGACATGCTTACAGCATTTCTCTCTCATATCCTTTGCAGCTCTTTTTTAGCTTATTATTTTCTCACTTTTTTTACTTTTCTGGTTATTGCACCTTCTCAGATGTGACTACAGGGAAGCTCTCTGTCCATATCTCTTCCTGCTGTACTGCCCTCTGATGACTTCTTTGCCCTTCTCTTTTCTCTTTTCTTCACATCTTTCAAACCTACATCACTTTTTCACACCACCTGATATAAAACTCCAGTGTCGTTTTTGTTCTATATAAATCTCTGCTTTTTCACCTCCTCTGCTATAGTCCATCCTTTCTCCCTTTTACCAGGATAAGAAACTGATTCTTAATACTTCATTTTGGATGAATTGTTTTCCCAACCGCTGCCAAAATCCAGGTTTTACTGATAAATCTTTGCTTGGTGGAGGGACTTTAAATGTTTTCCTCTCTCTGCTGCTTTTCTTTTTATACTGACCTTATTTATTTTATCCTGCAGTCAAGTCAGGCGTGCATGCTGTTTGTGAGGCAAAGCAGAGGGAAAGGCGGGATTACAAATGCACAAGAGGCTAATTAGACAATGAGACCCAGGAGGGCGCAAAAGTAAAGATGAAAGCAAAACTAAACCAAACCAAACTTTTTCCACCACTTGGTGAGTAGTTGGCATCAGTGTTGGTCAAGTTACTTGAAAAAAGTAATTAGTAAATAATTACTGATTATATCCCCCAAAAGTAATCCCATTACTGATTACTTATTTTCAAAAGCAATTAGTTACTTAGTTACTTAAAACACACGATTTACAACCTGAATAGGTGATAAAGCAATAGATCTTTCAGCCTTATTCTACTTTTTCTGCATAATCCATCATACAAAATGTAATCAAATGAAAAAGTCTCTTTTTAAAACTAGTTTTATTAGTTTTAATCTTTTAACTTTATGCATCAAGCAAAAGTTAAATCATATGCAACATCCTCTGACTGGAAGAAATTTTTCTGCACATTCCAGCACATAAAATAAAATAGTTTTTTGTGTTTACATTCACTCTTTCAAAGATGCAAGTAAAATACAGCATAAAATAAATCAAATCAAAGACTCAGCGGTCCTGTTGCTCTATTTTCCCCTGCTTAGCAGGAGTGGGGCAGGCGGAGGTTTGCCCTGGTGCAGGTGTGCCGCATGTCAGTGGAAGAATCTTGGAGTTTCTCTGTGAATTTCGCATTCCCGTGGCAGCGTACTCGGTGCTTGCTCGGAAGTTTAGGGGTTTTTTCGCTGTAAGAAGAAGTTTTCTTCCATGCAGTGAACAGTGGACACTAATGTTTTTGTCACTTTTTAAGGAATCAAACTCAAAGTAAGATCAGTATTTCCACGCTTTAAAAGCTGCATGGTCGTTCTCTCTCCCGCACTGTCATGGTCCCCGTCAGTCAGTCAATCGGATTATGCGTTATTGCCCATCTCTGGTCCACATACAGAAAGTGTCATAGAAAGATTAAGGTATCATGCCACATTTGACCTCCGACCTCTTGTTCATGGTTACTAAATTAAAAGTCAAAGTGAAAGACAAATTTGAAACTTTGTTACTTACTACCATTGTTTGGAATAGATGGGAATATAGGGAATTATTTTTATTTGAAGACAGCGTTGTCAAGAGAGACAATGACCTGCCTAGTTAATAGGAAATATACTTTACTATGATATATAATAAGCTCATGTTATTCATGTACTTTATTATTAAACATTTAAACAATGCAATGAATGTTACACATGTAGTATATGTGCATATCTGTATAAATAAAAAAGAATTATGTCAAGTATAGTAAAGTGAGTTTCATCAGGACAAAATAAAGTGTTAAAGTGAATTGTTAAATGTTGTCATTTTTATGCTAACCATCTCTACATTGTTTCAACTCTGTGATGAAAGGAATTCCTTTGTCCCCCTCCCCAGCCTCTTGAGGTTCTGGGGGGGCTGTAGTGTTTTTATCACAAGCACATCATTGTGAAGGGTTGTTTGATGTTTGGTAAGCTTCCTGCCCTTTTTATGGCTTCACTGTGTTGTTCATGGTGAACCAATATAATTGAACCATACATTGGGTGTGGGGGAGATTGGCATTTTATGACTAAGGATGTTGCTAGAAACAGTTGGAAGTCACGCACACAGAGAGACACATTCAAACACACACACACATTCTCACATGCATACAGATGTTTACACATACACACGCGTGGTGCCTTGTCTTAGAACTATGTGGGCGTTGCTTTGCTGTGATGTGTATTGTGTGAACTGTTTTCCCAATAAAAGGCAGCAAGCGGAGGCCGTCGTTGGGGTCATTTTGTGGTAGACACCGACGAGGCCTCCCTTGAAAGTAAATCGATCGATCACTGACTGTCTTGTTTTCTTCATGATGCATAAGTCTCTAAACTAGCGGGGCTTGTGGAAACACAGACCCAACATAAAGGCCCTTGCTCTTGTTGTTATTTCAATACAAATTTCTTAAAGAAAGACAAAGAAAAGGAAATAAATAAATACAAAATATCACACTATTGCCCTTTAATTAGTTTTAAAAACCTGACATCTGTGCAGACCACAACTAGACAGATAAGCACATCGGATTCAGATTTGATTTAAACTAACATCTGTCGGTCTCTAGAAGTCTAAAACATCTGTTTCTACCATTAAACATCCAATATACTCAACTTCCCAGAAAGCTTTGACTTCACGTGTGAAAATAGGAATGATTTTTGTTGTTTTGTAGCACGATATCAGCTCAGATATTAAACTGCATAGCATTCATCCCATGTTTAAACAAAATGTGGTATTTTCTGCTATTTCCTGTCAGGACAAATGGAAATGAAAATATAATTTGCTTTAATATGATGGAACTAAAAAAGCTTGATTTTCATCATTGACTGAGAATATTGGATCTGTCTCCCAGTCTGGCTGTCCTGATTATAATGATGTATAAACCTTCAGCTGACGAATAGATGCCAAAAGCCAAGAAAACCATAGAATTGTGCTCATTTTGCTGTCAGTAGACGACATGAAGAGAGCTGATACTGAGATGTCTTTATTTCCTTGATGCCTTGTTGGCATGTTGAATGAGTTGTAATGTTTACAAGTTTAAATTTTTTTTGACTTTCTGAATTTCCCTCCCCTCTGTGGTGAGAAATAACTTTGCATTTGCAGAGCTAAATTATTCAATAAGTTAATAGCTTCACAGCGAGGTCACCTGCAGCACGAGAAATCCATTTTCATGTTATTTAATGTACCTCGGTACAATGGCAGTCCTGTAATGAAGTGCCTAATTTAAAATGTAACATCACCTATTGGTTAAACAAGCTTAGATTATAGGACTCACATGTTTTCATTTCTAGTCTTTAAAACCTGTCTCTACCCATCTAGTATTAATTCCTTCTGGGATACAAGTATGTATATTATGCACACACACAAACACACATGCAGCTATTACCCATTTCTTGTTTTTATACCTAAGATCAATTATTGTTGAATGAAGACATTTTTCAAACACATGTAAAATGTGGCCAATTGTGTTTATTGGGTAAAGGAAAAGGTAGAAGGGGGGAAAGGGGGGAAAGAAAGAAGAAAAGAAAAAGGAGAGAAAACCCCAACAATCCCCTCTGAGCAAGCACCAGGCGACAGTGGATAGGAAAAACTCCTTTTAAAGCGAAAGGAACCTAAAGGAGAAACCTATGGCAGAACCAGGCTCAGGAGGGGGCAGTCAACTGCCGGGACTGGTCGGGGGGTGAGGATGAAAAAAGAAAAAGGAGGGAGGGGAAGGGGAAGGGGAAGGGGGAAAATGAAGATGGAATAGAGGTGGAGGAAGACGAGGTTACATCAGGTGAGAAGCAGCAGTGTCTCTCCTCCAGAACCAGAAGAAGCGTTTTGTCTTCTTTTTCAGATACTCTTCCACGAGCACCTTTTTCTCAATGATGAGGGTTTTCAGTTCATCCATTGTTTCTGTGTTTTCTTTCTCAAGTTTGTTGCATCTTTTCACCATGTCTTCTAATTGTTCTTGTTTTTCTTTAAGATGGTCTTTCAGTTCTTTAACTGTTGCCTCCTGTATTCGCTTTGCATTGTACACATCCGTGTGCATGTCTTCCAGCTGCTGGTTTCTCTTCTGGATATCTTGAAGTCTACACTGCAGGTCTTTATGTGTTTTCTGTTGTTCTTGCTTTTGCGCCTGGATTTCAGTGTTTTTGTGCTTCAAGGTCTTAGAAAGTTCTTCAAGTTCGGTATTTTTTCTCAGCATTTCATTGATGCTACTCTGCATCGCTGAGCATTGATTTTCCAGTTTTTTCTTTTCTCCTTCCAGTACAGTTGTTTTGTACTTCGTTTCATTATACAATTCTTGGAGTTCTTCATTTTTCCTCTGGAGAACAAGTTTTTCTTCTTCCTGTTGTATTTTCTGTTGGTCTTTTTCTTGAAGCAGCTCATTATTTCCGTGCACTTTTTTATCGAGCCTGATTTGGAGCGATCTGTGTTTTTCCTCCATCTCGTCAAGCTTGGAGTCCATTTCCTTCTGTTTCATTTCCATTTGCTTCTTGTTTTGAAGCAACTGTTGATTTTTGTGCAGAGTTTTGTCATGCTTCACCTGCAGAGCTTTGTATTTTTCCTCCATGGCTTGGAGTTTGCTCTGCAGGTCTCTCTGCTCTACGGGCTGTTGTTTCTTGTCTTGGAGGAACTCTTTATTTCTCTCCAGTGCTTCATCAAGAATTACTTGCAAGCCTTCATTTTGTTTCTCGATGTTCCTCAGCTTGCAATCCATTTCTTCCTGTTGTATTTTCTGTTGGTCTTTCTCATGAAGCAACTCTTTATTTTTGAGGAGTGTTTCCTCAAGAGTTATTTGGAGCATTTTGCATTTTTCCTCCAAGACTTCAAACTTGCGGTCTGTTGCTTTGTCAAGCGTTTCTTGTTGCTCTCTCTCTTGAATGAACTCTTTATTTCTGTGCACTTTTTTATCAAGCCTGATTTGGAGTAATCTGTGTTTTTCCTCCATCTCGTCAACATTGGAGTCCATTTCTTTCAGTTTCATTTCCATTTGCTTCTTGTCTTGAAGCAACTGTTGATTTTTGTGCAGAGTTTTGTCATGCTTCACCTGCAGAGCTTTGTGTTTTTCCTCCATGGCTTGGAGTTCGCTCTGTAGGTCTCTCTGCTCTATGGGCTGTTGTTTCTTGTCTTGGAGGATCTCTTTATTTCTCTCCAGAGCTTCATCAAGCATAACTTGCAAGCCTTCATTTTGTTTCTCGATGTTCCTCAGCTTGCAATCCATTTCTTCCTGATGTATTTTCTGTTGGTCTTTCTCATGAAGCATCTCTTTATTTTTGAGCAGTGTTTTCTCAAGAGTCATTTGCAGCATTTTCAGTTCTTCCTCCAAGACTTCAAGCTTGGAATCCGTTTCTTTCTCGAGCATTTCTTGTTCCTCTCTCTCTTGAATGAACTCTTTATTTCTGTGCACTGTTTTATCGAGCCTGATTTGGAGCAATCTGTGTTTTTCCTCCATCTCGTCAACATTGGAGTCCATTTCTTTCAGTTTCATTTCCATTTGCTTCTTGTCTTGAAGCAACTGTTGATTTTTGTGCAGAGTTTTGTCATGCTTCACCTGCAGAGCTTTGTATTTTTCCTCCATGGCTTGGAGTTTGCTCTGCATGTCTCTCTGCTGTGTGGACTGTTGTTTCTCTTCTTGGTGGATTTCTTTCAGTTTTTCCAGAGCTTCGTCAAGCTTCTCTTGGAGCTCCTGATTCTTCTTGAGCATGTTTTCCTGTTTTATGTTCTCTTTTTTCTCCTTTTGGAGCAGATCTTTATTTTTTTCCAGAGCTTCGTCAAGCTTTTCTTGGAGCTCCTGATTCTTCTTGAGCATTTTATCCACTTTAATGCTCTCTTTTTTCTCCTTTTGGAGCAGATCTTTATTTTTTTCCAGAGCTCCATCAAGCTTTTCTTGGAGCTCTTGATTCTTCTTGAGCATTTTATCCCCTTTAATGCTCTCTTTTTTCTCATTTTGGAGCAGATCTTTAATTTTTTCCAAAGCTTCATCAAGCTTTTCTTGGAGCTCCTGATTGTTCTTATCTTGGAGATCCCTTTGTTTCTCCTCAATAATACCTTCCCTTTCCTGAAGCTGGTAGGATAATTTTTCTAATTCAGCGCTCTTTCTCTCATTTTCTTCCGTCAGGATCTTAATCTTCTCTCTGTTCATGAGATTTTCTTTCTCCATTTCTTCCAGTCGCTTTTCCTCTAATTCTACCTGTTCATCCCAAGGAAGAGAGCTGATATAAGGGTCTAGGGACTCATACCATGGAATAGAGCTGGGGTCAGATTCTTGTCTTTCTTGCTGTTTCTGAGACATGTTGGAGTCTGTATACCGTGAGTACGAAAAGGATCCAAATGTTTGAAAATGCTTTACTGGTGAACGTTTGAATGCTGCTAACATAAGTGCTGCAAATAACGGACTAAAAGTTGTACATCCTCACCCCTATTTAAGGATTCATGAGGATCAAAGGATCAAAGGATCAAAGCTTTAGAAGCCTGTGACATCAGAATTCTATAAGCCAATGAGGTTGTCACATGACATTTATGAATGAGGTCATATTTTTGTATGAATTTTTTTTTAAATAACATCAACATTCCGTAAGCCAATGAGGTTCTTTCATGACATTTTGAATGAGGATAATTTGTTTGCTTTTTGCTTAATTTTAGCAGCTTTATGTTTGCAGCTCACCACAGGTTGAGTAAAAGAGTGGGTGAAGTTTTGCCTTTTCCCATCCTCCTGTAAGCTTTGATGTTTTTTGCTTTTCATGCTTCAAATATTCATAAAAAATTTGGATAATTTTCCTTTTTTGTGTCATAGCGAATACTAATAAACCATGTACTACATGTGCATTTTAAAAACTCACATCAATTCGCTGATGGTGTATGATATTAAAAGGAAATGAAGGGTGCTTTTTGATAAGGTATGCTGCAAATGCTTATCTTATCAGCCTTATTATTAGCCTGAGAGACGGAGGCAATATGAATAAATAAAACAGATGAGATTTTTAGTACAAACTGTAAACTTCATCCCGACTGTGAGCATTTTTTCCCATATTCTGCCAAATGCTTGTAATCAATCTAAAAATATGTTTGCGATATTACTATTCTGGATATTAATACATAATTTAGTACTGTTTTCATCTCTGTGGTGTTTATGCTGAGCTTCCTGAAGGTCATTTGGCCAATTTTGAAGCAGTGGGGCTCCCATCTAAGTGTTTCCTTTCCACTACCTTCTGTGGAAGGTGTAAATGAGGAGAAACCGAGAGCCAATAATAACTTTCACGTTCATTTCCAGGCTATTTTATTTTTCCAAGTAATGTAATCCAATGAAACCAGAAGTCCGAGCGAGATTTCAAATTTAGAAGTTCTCTGCTCCAGTCCTCTTTGTCCTGTGCTAGTGCGCAATGCACAATGCTAGTTTTTGATCATTACTAATGTGGCCTTATTGCTTCGTAGCCGATATCAATCTGGGTCTGGGTACGTGTTTCATCAGGAGAACGTCCAGGAAACCATGGACAACTTCAAGTTCCTGGTCAAAGACAGCAAACCAAATGTGGTCAGTGACAACGTCTTCCACGTCCAGTGGTCCCTCATCAGCTTTGAGCACAAAAGGTCTGCACCATTTCCCAAAAAATATGCATATTTTATATTGATTACCTGTTGCCCATATTAGGAAATAAACATGTGTTTAGCTTCACTGATTATGCAATTGTCTGGCCTCTTTCAGTGTGACAAATGAAGAAATAGAGTTGGCTCCTGAAACTGCAGGTATTTCACAAATCAGAAACAATAACAGAAAATAATCTGCTTCATTTATTTACCCACCTCGTATTTAACTGGTCCAATTTGCCTTCCATTACCTGCAGTATGTTATTATATGTAAACAAGGAAAACTTTCCCCACATGAAGCAGCAGGTTATTAATGGATTACAATGAGAGTACAGGCTGTAGGCACTGATGTTTTGGCTGGTTCATTGTCCCATTAGAAGTACTCAATACTGTCATATTGAGTCTTGGGTGCTGCAGATGGGTCAGCTCGAGCATTCCTCCATCAAACGGGAGTTTTTCATAAACACGGAGGTGAACATATTCTTCATCTCCAACATAGAGCTGCAAGGAAGTACAAGAAAAGTTAAAGGAGATCCTTGTGCACATAGAAGTACTGCTGATCATTTTAACACAGCTGTGGTAAGTCACACTAGCCAAACGACATGCTAACATGTAGAAAAGAAGAATCTACACCTTCATATATAGAGAGTGCACGTTGGCTCACAAACAGAACATTTGTTGAGTTCTGTTCATGGCTGAAACAGGATGAAGTTCACATGAATTTCCATTTTATTTTGCAGGTTTCTCTCAAATTTTGCAGTGATAAGTAACATTTCAGGCTAAAAAGTCTAAAAGTTTTGTATGAGCCTCTGCATAAATATAAAGCCACATAAGCGCAGAGTGTAGAAGCTTCAGTGTAGCTGAAAAAAAATCCAGTGATCATCGCTTTAGTTTCCCCTGAGAGATCAGATTATCTACCATCAATGCTCTTATTGATGATATGTTTTTATATTGAAGAGATTTGTAAAGTTGCCACTGTGCTCACTGCTTACATTACAAACATTACCTTAATGAAGTAGTTGGTCCCAGCTACGACCTGTGTTTTGTAGCTCTGTGCAATGAAAACCTTGAAGTTTCCCTCGGCTTTCTGCTCTGTGAGAGGCTTCATCTAAATAAAAATGACAATAGCATCAACATAAAGCACAGGCCCCGTGTGTGCATAAAGTTGTGAGTGTAAAATCTCTCTTTTCTACTCACTGCATCACAGATCTTCTGACCTTCTTCATCAGCCTCCTTTTCCTCGGTCAGCCCTCCACACATCGGCATTTTGACAAATTTTTTTGGTGGTGAAAAACGAGCAAATAGTGAACAAGCGCACGCAGAGCCTGTTTTTATGGGGCTTCAGTGAGTCAGCGAGTCATGGGGTGATTAGAGGGCCGGTATTTGTAAAAGGTCATGTAAAAAACACACACACACACACACACAGAAAGAGAGAGAGAGGGAGTCTGATTTTGTGTTTATAGGATACATCTCTTAAACGTCTCTTAAATACAAAAATTTTTAGACAATTCCCTTTTTCCTGCATTCTCTCGAGTCTGCCGGGAAGTGAAAATACAGGATGTGAGCTGTGATTGTAATGTTTGGAGAGGGTCACACATGAATCATGGCCTAAAAAACTGCTTTCAGCTCTTCCTTTCCGGTTATCCTACGTCTGACACCTGAACCTCAGCAAACCACAGTTCCCAGAAGTAAGAGTGGAGACTGCTCTCTGTGGTTCAGACATTATTTTATTTCTATTATTTGTTGTTTAAGGCTGTAGAATTCGATTTTACCCTGTTACCTAGGTTGTTTTGTTTGTTTTTTTAACCAGGGGGTCTCTTTACCTCACATACGTTCAAGAAAACACTTCTGGAGTCGTTACAGTACACTAGGACCAGTTAGGTTCGACTACTAGCGTAGTAATGAGTGTAGCTTGTAATAAAGACCCCAGACCAGAAAATAAGTTTAAATTGCTGGCTTATTATTTTGTAAAAACAGAGAATAGACAGTTGACACACATTACATAAAACATTCCACACCACATTTAAGGAAAACAAGATATTTCCTTTCGGGCACAAGAAGAAGTAGTTTTGGATAATCACTGCACTGTCACCGCGGAGATAAGTCACCGTATCACTGCACTGCCCTTTTGGATTACAGACTTGAACTGTTGCCTTATTTTTTTTCACTGTGAATAAATTCACTGTCCCTCTGCAAGAAGTCTCGCACCTGAGTCCTTTAACCCAATTCACCATGACAGTCTCACTATTTTACAGCTCTTTTTAAAGCATAATGATTATTTCAAACGTATTATCTGCTTCACTATGGACAAAAGTAGATGTTTTATTTGTTTCTTTGAAACTGCGCTGGTTATCCTTGCTATTCTGATGGCATCTCTGAAGTGAGTCACATAAGTGGTGAATTATGAGTCAGTTCAATTCCCCAACCAATCACATACTTTAAAAATAGCCCCTATGACCACAGAATGTATCTTACAATTACACACACACACTGTGAGGGGATTTCTTTAAATCACCCCGCAATTCTTCAGCTGAGACACTTGAGTTAGAAAACACAAACACTGCAGTTGTCTTTACTCGCGAGGACAAGTGACAGAGCGCTCGTACACGTAAGAGACACTCACGGACTTGTGGTCTGTCACATCCTGCTTTCTTTATTTATACAAGAGAAATGAAAACATTCGTTCAGTGACATAAGCATGTGCATATGTGATTGTGTGTGTGTGTAAGGTCAGAACTGCTTGTTCAACTTCTTACTATCGCTTGTGGGAAGATTCAGATACAAATATCAGAACACGTTTTCATAAAGAACAATCAGTTCTAAGCAAGGAAAAGATCATCATGCAGCATTCTATCACAAATAAACTTATATCATTAAAAGCTTATGCTGACTAAACAAATACAATTTTCTACTGACACACACAAAAAAAAATTCTGCTTTATTTATTTACCCACCTCGTATTTAACTGATCTAGTTTGTCTTATTTCCATTATCTACAGTATGTTATTATATGGAAACAAGGAAAGCTTTCCCCTCATGAAGAGGCAGGTTATTAATGAATTACAATGAGACTACTGTGGGCACTGATGCTTTGGCTGGTTCGTTCTCCCATTAGAAGTACGCAATAGTGTCATGTTGACTCTTGGGGTGTTGCAGTCTGGTCAGCTGGAGCGTTCCTCCATAAGCCGGGAGTTTCTTGTAAACACGAAGGTGAACATATTCGCCTCCTCCCACATGGACCTGCAAGGAAATACAAGGAAACTTAAAGGAGATGCTTAATGTGCACATAGAAGTAATCCTGATCATTTTATCACAGCTGTGGTAAAGTAAGCCACAGCTGCGGGCCAAACAACATGCTAAGATGTGAAAAGGAGAATCCACGTCTTCATCTATATAGAGTGCACGATGTTTCTAGTGTTCACAAACTAAGATGACGGAGGGCATTACACAGCAGTAGTTTTGTTTGCTATCAATTTTGACAGCCCTATTAAAGATTAATATCAGTTTGTACACGCTCCAGATAGCTTTTCTTCAAATTCTTTCATTCTCACTCGCTTTTGCAACTTTGTACTTTTGTGTTACTCGCAGCAATAACTCCACCTCATTGTTAGTCCATTTAAAAAACTCGGTGC
Organism: Neolamprologus brichardi; assembly: GCF_056152115.1. NCBI lineage: Eukaryota > Metazoa > Chordata > Actinopteri > Cichliformes > Cichlidae > Neolamprologus > Neolamprologus brichardi. The sequence goes on along the minus strand of NC_142112.1, from coordinate 23,537,750 downwards.
TTTTCCTCAACATTTTGCTGTGAAGTTTTAAAGAGCTGGAAAGTAAATAAACTATCTTACAATGTGGAAAAGGGGCATCCACTTCTTTGGCTACATAGTGCATGATGGCTAGTGTTCACAAACAGAACATTTTTTTGAGCTCTGTTATGGCTGTGACAGTTTTAACCATAACAGTTTAAGTTTTGTATGAACCTCCATATAAATTACCTGTCAATAGAAAATTGTACTTAGTAGTCAGTATAATCTTTTAGTGATATAAGTTTGCATATTATAGAATACTGCATGATGACCCTTTTATGACTTAGACTGTTGTTGGAATCAAGACTTGCTTTATAAATTCTTTCTCACAGTGATAATAGCTGAGCAAGCTGTTATCATTTCACTCCTGCCAGGAAGAGGGGAGCTGGAAGCTCTTATCTTCAAGAAGAGGGGCCACGTCCTTCAGAATAACACACACACACATACACCTGAACCACTTTTATCTTCACTCCCTACATACTAACATTCCTCTGTTAATGAATAGACGTATTCACTGTTGTATTACTTTTGTATATAAATAAAGGCAGGTGCAGGAGACAGAGCGCACATCACAGGGCCCCCACTCTGGTGTGAGCGTTCTGTGATCATGCCCTTGCAAGTAAAAACTGCAGCGTCTGTGTGTTTCTACCTTTAGATTCTTAGCTGAAGAAGTGTCTTTAGAATAAATCTTTTGACATTACCACATAAACGCTTGAATTACAAACATTACCTTAATGAAGTAGTTGGTCCCAGCTACGAGCTGCGTTTTGTAGCTCTGTGCAGTGAAAACCTCGAAGTTTCTCCCGGTTTTCTGCTCTGCGAGAGGCTTCATCTGAAGAACAATAACAGCAACACCAACATGAAGCACAGGCCCCGTGTGTGCGAGTGTCAAATTTCACTTTTTTACTCACTGCATCACAGATCTTCTGAACTGCTTCATCAGCCTGCTTCTCCTCGGTCAACCCTCCGATCATTTTTACTCCGACAACATTTTGTTGGTAAAAAACAACCAAAAAGGTTATAAACACACGCCAATTCACAAGACTCCGCATTTTGGACCAGCGCACGGAAAGAGATGCGTCTGTTTGTAGGCTAAAAAAAACCCCACATAAACACATTTTGGACCGTACCATCATCTTAGGGAGAAGGGGCTTGTGGGCGGGGCGGTATTTGCCAAAATTATGGGGGAAAAAAAGAAGCACACTTACATACGGAAATAATTACTTTTGTCCATTTTTTTGTCCGTTTTTTACTGCATGTGTGGGTTAGTCTGAGCTGAGGCTCGATTTCCAGTATTTACTAGAAACTGATTACTGTACTGCTATAAATTGTTGCTCTATGCAAAACATATGTCAAATGTATCCCTCACGCATCAGTGTAACTTTGTGCTGAACATTGCCCTCACGAATAATATCAAGTCATCTTGAGCCACAAACAACATTTCTGTAACAAGGTAGAATCCGCAATCAGTTTTTGGCACTGACTTTTATATATCCTTTATTTATCCAGTTAAAAATAATCTCGCGTTGACATTAAAAGTGTCTTTTTTAAGAGTAATCTGGCCAAGAGGACAGCAGAAACTGCAACAAATATAACAATAGTTCTGTAAACATAGTTTAAGTGGACACATACGGTCGGTTACAATGTAAATACAATAACACAGAGTTATACAGATACCTGAAAAACAGGCCATTTTTACATTTTATATATAACCCCTATGTAAACCAGGTCTCTCTTGAAAATGAGATTTTTCATTTCAATGAGATTTTTTTACCTGGATAAATAACGGACTAATAAAACCCTGTTCACCAAAGTGTATTTGCAAACATACAAATTACGCATTTTAAAACAAAACAAAACACGGAAACACTGGAAGTTTTTGGCACAACAGGTAGTAAGTGGAAGTACAGGGTGTGAGGTGTGATTGTATAATTTGGAGAGAATCAAACATGAATCATGGCCTAAAAAACTGCTTTCTGCTCTTCCTTTCAGGTTATCCTACTTCTGACACCCGAACCTCAGCATTTCCAAAAACTTTATCTAATGCAATTCAGTTATACCTACTGAACCTAAGGGGATAGTAAAAAAAAAAAAAGTATTGATCCAACGTAGTATCGATCCAATACAGATACCAGAGCTGGTATGGCAGGGCCAACCAGAGAGACACACACATGCCCACATTCACATTTATAGCCAACAAAAAAACACTGATAACCTAACATACAGGTCTTTGGGTCGTTGCACCACAAGTATCATTTACACCTATAAATGTATAGTTGTCATACTAAACTGTCAATTGGTGTGTTTATTATGAAGACTTGACTCATTTTAAACATATTTTCAGTTTGCTGGTAAAAGCCTGAGTTTATAACTGGCAAGAAATTAACAACACAATTTATTTTGTTGTTACAGAATTCAACTTTTAATGCTTCAAACCTCTCAAGCTGCAGTCCAGTCAGTGCTATATGTCTAGAAATAGTATAATTAAAATGATTGATTTCCTATAATTGTTACTTTTGAAGGAGCTTTGTTGCATTTTTTTATTTTAGCACATGTCATGAAGCAGCAGCTTGGAGACAGAGAGCAGCAAAAATACAAAGTGTAATCTCATTGAAAAGGTTGGATGGGATCTTTGTCATGATGGTCTTCCATACCAGTAACTATAGCTTCCCCTCCATAACATGTAAGCTTCTTCCAGACTCGCAGATCAAGGTAGCTGCATCCTCCCACATGTACCTGCAGTCAAATCAGAGGAAACTTGTACTTGTTGAACGCTGAAGATCTTCAGTAAGATGTTCATCTGTTCAACAGGTCATCTGGAGCTCGCAAGTAACTCAGTCCATAAATACTTTATTTTCTTTCATTAATAATTCCTAACATGCATAATATCACAGTTTTAATTACCTTGATGACATAGTTGACTCCTTGCACCACCTGACTCTTGTACTGAACAGCTTTAAAAACTGCATATGCTTCATTTCTTTTTTCCTCTACTTGACACTTAACCTTTGTATGAACAAAATAAATGCAAAACATGATGTAAAATGCAGAGCAATGACTTGATGTGTCTGAGTGTTATGTGAGTCTGAATGTTACTCACATAACACTGAGCTCACCTCATCACAGATTTTCTGAATTTCCTCATCAGCGTCCCTCGTCTCCATGAATCCTCCGCATACCATTTCAGCCATTCTGAAAGTCCGCTGAAATAAATAGAGGTGTCAGTTTTCTGGTTTTGTGTGTCTCAAACATACTGGTGCCTCTCCGAGTACGTGTACTGGATAAGTGACCTGGAAACTTACTGGAAGGTGGCTCTAACACATGATAGGTGGAGCAACATGTGTAACCACAGACCCTAAATGTTTGCTTACGCTGTCTTCTCCAAATATCTACTTGTGTAATTGTGTCTTAAATTTTAAATGTCTTTAAAACAGATAAAACCTATGCTTTTATATGAACTTTTCTTTAGATGACTAAAAAGGGCGATACCTAAGAGGTGTTTCTTGCAGTCCTGTCAGTCTGTAGTCTGATATAAATGTCTTACAAAACTCCATTATGTGGCACAGCTGTGTCTGTCAAAAAGTATCTTAAATAAACAAAATGAGCTTTGCAAATTCTTCTTTAAGCTGACTGTTCGAGAGATAAGCTATCAAACTTGACTCAGATCAATATGCCATGTCTGCAGGTTTTTTTTTATCTGAAGGGGCGGGGGGGGGGGGGGGGGGGTGATTGCAGAGACTTGCAGTTTTGCAAAGAACTCCAAAAACAAGTAAAGAGATTGATAAAAAAAAATAATGATAATTTGTCAAATCCTGTCTGCCACCAAAGAAACTTCTTCTTCCTTCATTTTTAATGGCAGCTTGCATCCAAAGATGTTGCACTACTGCCATCTCCTGGGTTTTACTGTTGCATCGCTTCCAAAACCTTAGATCCTCTTGATGAGTCCAGTATTTCTCAAAAAAACACTCCTTTTCCTTCATCATGACTTAACCTCTCAACTACCTTTTCAAACTTTTCTGCTCTGTAGTACCACCCATTTCTACCCTCAACACTCTCCTTTGACTGGCATGCTTCCTGCAAATAATAAGTACATGTTCAACCGTTTCCACCAGTTACATAAACCAGTCGAATGTTTCCCCATCCTAAGGAGAGTGCCATTCGGAAAACAATGACCTGTTCGTATTCTCCTTATTAACATCTCCTCCTGCCTATTTATTCCTCTACTTCTCTTAACTTCTATTGTGTGTTGTACCCTATATAAATCTCTCCCTTTTACTTCGCTACGACCAAGTCAGTTTCCATAAATTCTTACTTTCTTTCCAGACTATACTTTTGATATCTGCACATCAACATCTACTTTTTTAACAGCTTCTTTAGCCAACCTATCTGCTCCTTCATTACCCACAATACCTATATGTTTACCTATACCTATAGTTTTATTTCTAAAGCGACAAATCACAACAACAGTCGCCTCAAGGCACTTTATATTGTAAGGTAGACCCTACAATAATACATTCAGACAAAAACAAATAAATAATAATTCCACCAATTCTAAAGCCAACAGTATGGCATATAACCCTACTGCATATATACTCAGAACATTTGATGGTCTTTTTGCAATTTGATACGGCGTAGGTCTGCTCCAAGCATACTACATTTAACTGATGTGGATAGGGCCTGTGCCACAGGGCAACTTCAAACTGATGCTCCACAAAACCAATATGCAAAATTATTCTGAGTGAGCCTTAATACCATCTCCAGACTGAGTTCTATGTCAGAGACAAGCAGAGACGTTGGTGTCCTAAGAAGACGGCACCACAAGCAGACCGTTACCGTACTGTCACTGTTAGCACTTAGAAACCGTGAGCAGTCTGCTACAGATTTGCAAAGTTTTGGTTGATGCCACTCTACCCAGACAATCTGCAATGATGTTAGCAACACATGCACTGAACATGAACATGCTGAGAGATGTTATGTTTCACAATGAATCCAGGTTCTGCCTATGGCAGCTGGGTCGTGGGGCTAAAGACCAACAATTTCTACTTGTCACATTTTAATTCTGAGGAACGTAACTTCTGGTTGTGAAACAGAGACTCAACAGCAGTGCTCACATGTTTCAAAGAATAGCTTGGACATTTCTCAAAGAACGTTAAGACCTGAAGACATTTTTTCTCTTTGGAATCTGAGGACAGAGACGGACCTGCAGACGGTCTCAGGATCAGTGGAGGCTCTCTTTGCACTTTGCTGTTTCTTTGTCTCTTTAACTTGTGTATTATATATTATTTTGTGTAGCTTTTACCTAGCATTTGGGGGAACATCCATTTGCTGTGATACGTGTCTTCACTGTAGTTTTTTCAGACACCTTGACTCTTTGCAAATAGTTCACAACAAAGATGTATGTTGTTATGAACAAGAGAACTGAATTAACTTTATTCTTGAAATCACAATGAGTCTTTTGTCAATGAATACACAATAAAAAATACACTCTGATATGTCCAACTTTTCAGTGAGATTCAGTACTGTGACATCCTGCTGTGATTATTTTATTGCAGTGCCGCTTCTTTTGTCATATTTGTGCTTCTTTTAATAAGAAATCTTGCTGACTGTTCATGACTTAATGTAAATGTATAAAGCGTGAATAATCAGTGTTTTTTAATGTAAAATCCATCTGCACCTAGAGCTTTGTAATTAAACACCCTCTACACTTTTTGCCAATAGCCCTCTTATTTCTTGCAAGAAATCCAACCAATGTGGCAAACAGTGCCACAAAGCATGTGCAAACCTTTTTTTGTATTTTCTAGTAGAGGAACAGTGTGATTTTAATATTTTCCACAAGAAAATCAATCTAAAGCGTGTCATTTTAATCTGATGCATATTTACAATATGTTTGTAGACACAGACTGCATAGACTATGGTGAAATATCTGCAACTTGAGTCATCAATGGGATCACATTGCGTGTGATTAACAAAGACGAATGTCAGTCACAAGACAAAAACAATCGTAGGCTGACTAATGCCAAAGTCTGCCAACAAAATACTGCTGACAACCCACTGACCACCTTTTTTTTTTCCAAGTCAGAGTTGGGAAGTGTGATTTGAGGTTTGCCCGACAGTCTCGACATGTTCAAATACAGCATGTGACTTATTGTCATTTAAGATTACTTAAATCATATTTTCCCTGTACACTGTTGTGTGTTATGTACAGTTCATTTGTGAACTTTGGACCACTGAAAACTTGAATAACTGGAAATCTTAAAGCGAAAGTTTTTCTTTACCTATGCTATGGAATAGCATGTCATGGTAGCATGGGTCGTCTTACATTTCAAATGTACGATTTTGGCTACCACACGTTGCCAGCAGTTTCACTTCACCTTGATCATGAATCCTCAAACCTACAGAGCTCCATTGGAGGTTGAAACACCAGTCTTAGAAGATAATTTCTCATAATTCGGGGTTTTAACAATGTTTTTGGAAAGCACTGTCAAGATCCACTTAATGTATAACAAATGACTGACAGTATTTATGAACTTAAACCATTCAGTGACCCTTGAGCCTTCTAGATGTTTAGACTATTGCACAAGAATCACTCCCATCAGGACAGAAATGTTTCAGCACTGGAGAAAATTGAGCAACTTTCTATTGATTAGTGTAAAAGAACAAAACATATCCTAAAAGTAGAAAAAGTTGATTTAAATCAATAAGAGACCCCTGCCTCATATCAGACTGAACTGTGTATTAGGTCTCTTTCAGGTAAGCATTGAAAAAGGAGGGCAAGCAAGAAAGATAACTTTCCAAAAGATGTCATTTAAAAAAAAAATTTTAAAAAAATGTGTTCAGAGTTCAGTCTGACATGATTATTGCTACAAAAATGTTTTTGTGGGTCTGAACACAAACATTGTGTGTT